>NW_026990672.1:0-69582 GCF_036250125.1 Pseudopipra pipra | reverse complement strand
CTAGCCCAGTGCCACCTGTCCTCCCAGTCCCACCCCAGTGCCCCCACTCTCATCCCAGTCTCTCCCCACTTCCCCCACTGCCACCCACCACCTCCTTTCCCTCCCAAGTGTGCTCTCGCAGTGCAATCTAGTCCTTCCCCAGTTTGCCTAGTCCCATCCCAGTCCCTCCTAAGTGATTCCCAGTCCCTCCCCAGTCCCTTCCCAGTACAACTGCATCCCATCCCAGTGACAGCAGTCCCATCCCAGTGGTCCCAGTCTCTCCCCAGAGATTCTCAGGCCCATCCTAGGCACGCTCTCCAGACCCCTCCCCAGTCCTCTCACAGTCCCCTTGCAGTCCCTTCCCAGTCCTATCCCAGTCCCTGCAGTCCCTTTCCCAGTGCTCCCAGTTCCATCCCAGTCTCTCTCCAATGACCCCCAGTCCCATCCCACTGCTCCCAGTCCCCCTCACCCCCCCGAAAATCTCAGTCCCACCCCAGTGTCCCCACTCCCAGCCCAAATCCCCCCAGTGCCCCCAGTCCCTCTCCAGTGTCCCCAGTCCCATCCCCATCCCTCCCCACTGCCCCCAGTCCCTCCCAGTGCATGCCAGTCCTTCTCCCCGATGCATCCCACTCCCTCCCTAGAACATCCAAGTCCCATCCCAGTTCCCTCCCCAGTGCCCCTGACCCATCCCCAGCCCTCCCGTGACCTCAGTCCCTCCCCAGGGCATCCCGGTTCTTTCCCCCTGTGCATCCCAGTCCCATCCCAGGCCCACTCCCCAGTCCTGTCACAGTCCTCTTGCAGTCCCTTCCCAGTCCCTTTCCCAGTGCTCCCAGTCCCATCCCAGTTCCCTCCCCAGTGACCTCAGTCCCATCCCTGTGCCCACCCAGCGCAGCTCAGTCCCATCCCAGTGCCTGTAGTCCCACTGTCCCCAATCCCTCCCCAATGACCCCTGTCCCATCCCACTTCCCCCAGTCCCTCCCTTGAGAATCCCAGTTGCACTCCAGCACCCCCAGTGCCAGCCCAGTTCTCCCCAGTCCATCTCCAGTGCCCTCAGTCCCATCCCAGTCCCTCCCTACTCCCCCCAGTCCCGCTCCAGTGCCCCTAGTCTCAGCCCAGTGCATCCAACTCCCTTGAAGTGTCCCCAGTCCCATCCCAGTCCCTCCCCAGTTCATTGTGCTCCTTTTCCCTGTGCATCCCATTCCCATCCCAGTCACTTCGCAGTCCCTCCCTGCTCCCTCCCCAGTTCCCCCAGTCCTAGCCCAGTGCCACCTGTCCTCCCAGTCCCACCCCAGTGCCCCCACTCTCATCCCAGTCTCTCCCCACTTCCCCCACTGCAACCCACCACCTCCTTTCCCTCCCAAGTGTCCTTTTGCAGTGCAACCCAGTCCTTCCCCAGTTTGCCTAGTCCCATCCCAGTCCCTCCTAAGTGATTCCCATTCCCTCCCCAGTCCCTTCCCAGTACAACTGCATCCCATCCCAGTGACAGCAGTCCCATCCCAGTGGTCCCAGTCTCTCCCCAGAGATTCTCAGGCCCATCCCAGGCACGCTCTCCAGTCCCCTCCCCAGTCCTCTCACAGTCCCCTCGCAGTCCGTTCCCAGTCCTATCCCAGTCCCTGCAGTCCCTTTCCCAGTGCTCCCAGTCCCATCCCAGTCCCTCCCCAATGACCCTCAGTCCCATCCCACTGCTCCCAGTCCCCCTCACCCCCCCGAAAATCTCAGTCCCACCCCAGTGTCCCCACTCCCAGCCCAAATCCCCCCAGTGCCCCCAGTCCCTCTCCAGTGTCCCCAGTCCCATCCCCATCCCTCCCCACTGCCCCAGTCCCTCCCAGTGCATTCCAGTCCTTTTCCCCGATGCATCCCACTCCCTTCCTAGAACATCCAGTCCCATCCCAGTTCCCTTCCCAGTGCCCCTGACCCATCCCCAGCCCTCCCGTGACCTCAGTCCCTCCCCAGGGCATCCCGGTTCTTTTCCCCTGTGCATCCCAGTCCCATCCCAGGCCCACTCCCCAGTCCTGTCACAGTCCTCTTGCAGTCCCTTCCCAGTCCAATCCCAGTCCCTGCAGTGGCTTTCCCGTTGCTCCCAGTCCTTCCCCAGTGCATTCCGCTCCTTTCTCCCATGCATCCCATTCCCATTCCAGTACCATCCCAGTTCCCTTCCCAGCCCCCTCGCAGTCCCTCCCTGCTCCCTCCCCAGTTCCCCCAGTCCTAGCCCAGTGCCACCAGTGCTCCCAGTCCCACCCCAGTGCCCCCACTCTCATCCCAGTCCCTTGCAACTTCTCTCAGTGCAAGCCAGCGCACCCATTCCTTCCCAAGTGTCCTCCTGCAGTGCAACCCAGTCCTTCCCCAGTTCGCCCAGTTCCATCCCAGTCCCATCCCACTGCCCTGAGGCCCATCCCAATTCCCTCCCCAGTGATCCCAGTCCCATCCCAGTGGTGGCCCAGTGTGTCCTAGTGCCTCCCCAGTGCCTCTCAGTCCTATCCCAGTGCCTCCAGTCCCTCCCCAGAGAATCCCCGTCCCAGCCCAGTTCCCCCAAGTGCCCCCAGGGCCTCTCCAGTGCCCTCAGTCCCGGCCCAGTCCCTCCCCAGTGCATCTCACTCCTATCCCAGTGCCCCCAGTCCCACGGTTCCCCAGTCCCTCCCCCATGACCCTCAGTCCCATCCCACTGCTCCCAGTCCCCCCCCTCCCCGCCCCCCGAAAATCTCAGTCCCACCCCAGTGTCCCCACTCCCAGCCCAAATCTCCCCAGTGCCCCCATCCCTCCCCACTGCCCCAGTCCCTCCCAGTGCATGCCAGTCCTTTTCCCTGATGCATCCCACTCCCTCCCTAGAACATCCAAGTCCCATCCCAGTTCCCTCCCCAGTGCCCCTGACCCATCCCCAGGCCTCCCGTGACCTCAGTCCCTCCCCAGGGCATCCCGGTTCTTTCCCCCTGTGCATCCCAGTCCTGTCCCAGGCCCACTCCCCAGTCCTGTCACAGTCCTCTTGCAGTCCCTCCCCAGTCCAATCCCAGTCCCTGCAGTGGCTTTCCCGTTGCTCCCAGTTCCTCCCCTGTGCATTCTGCTCCTTTCTCCCATGCATCCCATTCCCATTCCAGTACCATCCCAGTTCCCTTCCTAGCCCCCTCGCAGTCCCTCCCTGCTCCCTCCCCAGTTCCCCCAGTCCTAGCCCAGTGCCACCTGTCCTCCCAGTCCCACCCCAGTGCCCCCACTCTCATCCCAGTCTCTCCCCACTTCCCCCACTGCCACCCACCACCTCCTTTCCCTCCCAAGTGTGCTCTCGCAGTGCAATCTAGTCCTTCCCCAGTTTGCCTAGTCCCATCCCAGTCCCTCCTAAGTGATTCCCAGTCCCTCCCCAGTCCCTTCCCAGTACAACTGCATCCCATCCCAGTGACAGCAGTCCCATCCCAGTGGTCCCAGTCTCTCCCCAGAGATTCTCAGGCCCATCCTAGGCACGCTCTCCAGACCCCTCCCCAGTCCTCTCACAGTCCCCTTGCAGTCCCTTCCCAGTCCTATCCCAGTCCCTGCAGTCCCTTTCCCAGTGCTCCCAGTTCCATCCCAGTCTCTCTCCAATGACCCCCAGTCCCATCCCACTGCTCCCAGTCCCCCTCACCCCCCCGAAAATCTCAGTCCCACCCCAGTGTCCCCACTCCCAGCCCAAATCCCCCCAGTGCCCCCAGTCCCTCTCCAGTGTCCCCAGTCCCATCCCCATCCCTCCCCACTGCCCCCAGTCCCTCCCAGTGCATGCCAGTCCTTCTCCCCGATGCATCCCACTCCCTCCCTAGAACATCCAAGTCCCATCCCAGTTCCCTCCCCAGTGCCCCTGACCCATCCCCAGCCCTCCCGTGACCTCAGTCCCTCCCCAGGGCATCCCGGTTCTTTCCCCCTGTGCATCCCAGTCCCATCCCAGGCCCACTCCCCAGTCCTGTCACAGTCCTCTTGCAGTCCCTTCCCAGTCCCTTTCCCAGTGCTCCCAGTCCCATCCCAGTTCCCTCCCCAGTGACCTCAGTCCCATCCCTGTGCCCACCCAGCGCAGCTCAGTCCCATCCCAGTGCCTGTAGTCCCACTGTCCCCAATCCCTCCCCAATGACCCCTGTCCCATCCCACTTCCCCCAGTCCCTCCCTTGAGAATCCCAGTTGCACTCCAGCACCCCCAGTGCCAGCCCAGTTCTCCCCAGTCCATCTCCAGTGCCCTCAGTCCCATCCCAGTCCCTCCCTACTCCCCCCAGTCCCGCTCCAGTGCCCCTAGTCTCAGCCCAGTGCATCCAACTCCCTTGAAGTGTCCCCAGTCCCATCCCAGTCCCTCCCCAGTTCATTGTGCTCCTTTTCCCTGTGCATCCCATTCCCATCCCAGTCACTTCGCAGTCCCTCCCTGCTCCCTCCCCAGTTCCCCCAGTCCTAGCCCAGTGCCACCTGTCCTCCCAGTCCCACCCCAGTGCCCCCACTCTCATCCCAGTCTCTCCCCACTTCCCCCACTGCAACCCACCACCTCCTTTCCCTCCCAAGTGTCCTTTTGCAGTGCAACCCAGTCCTTCCCCAGTTTGCCTAGTCCCATCCCAGTCCCTCCTAAGTGATTCCCATTCCCTCCCCAGTCCCTTCCCAGTACAACTGCATCCCATCCCAGTGACAGCAGTCCCATCCCAGTGGTCCCAGTCTCTCCCCAGAGATTCTCAGGCCCATCCCAGGCACGCTCTCCAGTCCCCTCCCCAGTCCTCTCACAGTCCCCTCGCAGTCCGTTCCCAGTCCTATCCCAGTCCCTGCAGTCCCTTTCCCAGTGCTCCCAGTCCCATCCCAGTCCCTCCCCAATGACCCTCAGTCCCATCCCACTGCTCCCAGTCCCCCTCACCCCCCCGAAAATCTCAGTCCCACCCCAGTGTCCCCACTCCCAGCCCAAATCCCCCCAGTGCCCCCAGTCCCTCTCCAGTGTCCCCAGTCCCATCCCCATCCCTCCCCACTGCCCCAGTCCCTCCCAGTGCATTCCAGTCCTTTTCCCCGATGCATCCCACTCCCTTCCTAGAACATCCAGTCCCATCCCAGTTCCCTTCCCAGTGCCCCTGACCCATCCCCAGCCCTCCCGTGACCTCAGTCCCTCCCCAGGGCATCCCGGTTCTTTTCCCCTGTGCATCCCAGTCCCATCCCAGGCCCACTCCCCAGTCCTGTCACAGTCCTCTTGCAGTCCCTTCCCAGTCCAATCCCAGTCCCTGCAGTGGCTTTCCCGTTGCTCCCAGTCCTTCCCCAGTGCATTCCGCTCCTTTCTCCCATGCATCCCATTCCCATTCCAGTACCATCCCAGTTCCCTTCCCAGCCCCCTCGCAGTCCCTCCCTGCTCCCTCCCCAGTTCCCCCAGTCCTAGCCCAGTGCCACCAGTGCTCCCAGTCCCACCCCAGTGCCCCCACTCTCATCCCAGTCCCTTGCAACTTCTCTCAGTGCAAGCCAGCGCACCCATTCCTTCCCAAGTGTCCTCCTGCAGTGCAACCCAGTCCTTCCCCAGTTCGCCCAGTTCCATCCCAGTCCCATCCCACTGCCCTGAGGCCCATCCCAATTCCCTCCCCAGTGATCCCAGTCCCATCCCAGTGGTGGCCCAGTGTGTCCTAGTGCCTCCCCAGTGCCTCTCAGTCCTATCCCAGTGCCTCCAGTCCCTCCCCAGAGAATCCCCGTCCCAGCCCAGTTCCCCCAAGTGCCCCCAGGGCCTCTCCAGTGCCCTCAGTCCCGGCCCAGTCCCTCCCCAGTGCATCTCACTCCTATCCCAGTGCCCCCAGTCCCACGGTTCCCCAGTCCCTCCCCCATGACCCTCAGTCCCATCCCACTGCTCCCAGTCCCCCCCTCCCCGCCCCCCGAAAATCTCAGTCCCACCCCAGTGTCCCCACTCCCAGCCCAAATCTCCCCAGTGCCCCCATCCCTCCCCACTGCCCCAGTCCCTCCCAGTGCATGCCAGTCCTTTTCCCTGATGCATCCCACTCCCTCCCTAGAACATCCAAGTCCCATCCCAGTTCCCTCCCCAGTGCCCCTGACCCATCCCCAGGCCTCCCGTGACCTCAGTCCCTCCCCAGGGCATCCCGGTTCTTTCCCCCTGTGCATCCCAGTCCTGTCCCAGGCCCACTCCCCAGTCCTGTCACAGTCCTCTTGCAGTCCCTTCCCAGTCCAATCCCAGTCCCTGCAGTGGCTTTCCCGTTGCTCCCAGTTCCTCCCCTGTGCATTCTGCTCCTTTCTCCCATGCATCCCATTCCCATTCCAGTACCATCCCAGTTCCCTTCCTAGCCCCCTCGCAGTCCCTCCCTGCTCCCTCCCCAGTTCCCCCAGTCCTAGCCCAGTGCCACCTGTCCTCCCAGTCCCACCCCAGTGCCCCCACTCTCATCCCAGTCTCTCCCCACTTCCCCCACTGCCACCCACCACCTCCTTTCCCTCCCAAGTGTGCTCTCGCAGTGCAATCTAGTCCTTCCCCAGTTTGCCTAGTCCCATCCCAGTCCCTCCTAAGTGATTCCCAGTCCCTCCCCAGTCCCTTCCCAGTACAACTGCATCCCATCCCAGTGACAGCAGTCCCATCCCAGTGGTCCCAGTCTCTCCCCAGAGATTCTCAGGCCCATCCTAGGCACGCTCTCCAGACCCCTCCCCAGTCCTCTCACAGTCCCCTTGCAGTCCCTTCCCAGTCCTATCCCAGTCCCTGCAGTCCCTTTCCCAGTGCTCCCAGTTCCATCCCAGTCTCTCTCCAATGACCCCCAGTCCCATCCCACTGCTCCCAGTCCCCCTCACCCCCCCGAAAATCTCAGTCCCACCCCAGTGTCCCCACTCCCAGCCCAAATCCCCCCAGTGCCCCCAGTCCCTCTCCAGTGTCCCCAGTCCCATCCCCATCCCTCCCCACTGCCCCCAGTCCCTCCCAGTGCATGCCAGTCCTTCTCCCCGATGCATCCCACTCCCTCCCTAGAACATCCAAGTCCCATCCCAGTTCCCTCCCCAGTGCCCCTGACCCATCCCCAGCCCTCCCGTGACCTCAGTCCCTCCCCAGGGCATCCCGGTTCTTTTCCCCTGTGCATCCCAGTCCCGTCCCAGGCCCACTCCCCAGTCCTGTCACAGTCCTCTTGCAGTCCCTTCCCAGTCCCTTTCCCAGTGCTCCCAGTCCCATCCCAGTTCCCTCCCCAGTGACCTCAGTCCCATCCCTGTGCCCACCCAGCGCAGCTCAGTCCCATCCCAGTGCCTGTAGTCCCACTGTCCCCAATCCCTCCCCAATGACCCCTGTCCCATCCCACTTCCCCCAGTCCCTCCCTTGAGAATCCCAGTTGCACTCCAGCACCCCCAGTGCCAGCCCAGTTCTCCCCAGTCCATCTCCAGTGCCCTCAGTCCCATCCCAGTCCCTCCCTACTCCCCCCAGTCCCGCTCCAGTGCCCCTAGTCTCAGCCCAGTGCATCCAACTCCCTTGAAGTGTCCCCAGTCCCATCCCAGTCCCTCCCCAGTTCATTGTGCTCCTTTTCCCTGTGCATCCCATTCCCATCCCAGTCACTTCGCAGTCCCTCCCTGCTCCCTCCCCAGTTCCCCCAGTCCTAGCCCAGTGCCACCTGTCCTCCCAGTCCCACCCCAGTGCCCCCACTCTCATCCCAGTCTCTCCCCACTTCCCCCACTGCAACCCACCACCTCCTTTCCCTCCCAAGTGTCCTTTTGCAGTGCAACCCAGTCCTTCCCCAGTTTGCCTAGTCCCATCCCAGTCCCTCCTAAGTGATTCCCATTCCCTCCCCAGTCCCTTCCCAGTACAACTGCATCCCATCCCAGTGACAGCAGTCCCATCCCAGTGGTCCCAGTCTCTCCCCAGAGATTCTCAGGCCCATCCCAGGCACGCTCTCCAGTCCCCTCCCCAGTCCTCTCACAGTCCCCTCGCAGTCCGTTCCCAGTCCTATCCCAGTCCCTGCAGTCCCTTTCCCAGTGCTCCCAGTCCCATCCCAGTCCCTCCCCAATGACCCTCAGTCCCATCCCACTGCTCCCAGTCCCCCTCACCCCCCCGAAAATCTCAGTCCCACCCCAGTGTCCCCACTCCCAGCCCAAATCCCCCCAGTGCCCCCAGTCCCTCTCCAGTGTCCCCAGTCCCATCCCCATCCCTCCCCACTGCCCCAGTCCCTCCCAGTGCATTCCAGTCCTTTTCCCCGATGCATCCCACTCCCTTCCTAGAACATCCAGTCCCATCCCAGTTCCCTTCCCAGTGCCCCTGACCCATCCCCAGCCCTCCCGTGACCTCAGTCCCTCCCCAGGGCATCCCGGTTCTTTTCCCCTGTGCATCCCAGTCCCATCCCAGGCCCACTCCCCAGTCCTGTCACAGTCCTCTTGCAGTCCCTTCCCAGTCCAATCCCAGTCCCTGCAGTGGCTTTCCCGTTGCTCCCAGTCCTTCCCCAGTGCATTCCGCTCCTTTCTCCCATGCATCCCATTCCCATTCCAGTACCATCCCAGTTCCCTTCCCAGCCCCCTCGCAGTCCCTCCCTGCTCCCTCCCCAGTTCCCCCAGTCCTAGCCCAGTGCCACCAGTGCTCCCAGTCCCACCCCAGTGCCCCCACTCTCATCCCAGTCCCTTCCCACTTGTCTCAGTGCAAGCCAGCGCACCCATTCCTTCCCAAGTGTCCTCCTGCAGTGCAACCCAGTCCTTCCCCAGTTTGCCCAGTTCCATCCCAGTCCCTTCCCACTGTCCTCAGGCCCATCCCAATTCCCTCCCCTGTGATCCCTAATTAAGGTGTCTTTTACTCCGTGTTCCCAGGCTCCCTCTTTCCCTTCGGTCGCCGTGGACACTGTGCCGGATGCCTCTGGCAGGACTAACCCCGGGGCTTTTATGTCCAACGTGCTGTGCTGTGTGTGCCTGCAGGTAAGAAAAGCTGGGAGTGCAGTCCTTCTGCTTTGATTGCTGTGTCTCTTGGGTAGTGATTTTGGAGGGGAATTCCAGAGCGATTTGGTTTGAAGGGGACCTTCAAAGGCCATCCTGCCTTCCGTGGGCAGGGACACCTTCCCCTCTCATCCTCAGCTGGATGCTCCCAGTCCCATCCAGCCTGGCCTGGAACACTTGCAGGGATGGGGCAGGCTCAGCTTCCCTGTGCAGTGTGCTCTAATATCTCTCCCCTGTCATCAGGAAAAATGTTGTCAGCGTGTTTTGTTCAACGATGGTAAGCAGGGCCCGGGTGAAAATGACTTTCTGTTAGGTGCAGAGGGAAATAATTCTCCTTTGAAGTCAAATGTATTCAGATTTGCACGAGTCTTGTCTGCCTTCTGTTTGAATTGCTTCCTATTCTAGGCAGTTGTTTTAAATTAAACTTTTATTTTGTGTCTCCCCCTTCAGCATCCTGTCCAAGACAAAGCTACCTTTCCTCGTGGGAATGGACTGGCCGGGCTTTGGCAATCTGGCCCCTCGAAAGTCTTAAGTGACCTCTTCCAGCAGGGGAAGACTGAAGCAAGGGGTGCCAGAAAGAACTGGAGTTTCTGGAGAATAAAAGCTGGAAGCGTGCCCCCGAAAATCCCCCCGGGTGGTCAGTGGTCTGACTTGCAGGGACCGGTGGCCTTGGCCAGGAGCGGTCCTGTGGGAAGCGGCTTTGCCCAGCCTGTAATTTTAATTTCCATTGGCTGCTTGGCAAAGCCCCCCTGAGTGAGCCCCAGTGCCTGGCATGAGCGGAGCGGGCTTCCAGGGAGGTATTCAGCTGGTCAGCGTCAGGAACCATCCTAACTGAGGCCTCGGTGAGTGCTTTTTGTATGACTGGACAGTGAAGCTGTGTGAATGACCTGGCTAGTGCTCGGTGTACTCCTAATTAAAGTGTGTTTTACTCTGTGTTCTCAGGCTCCCTCTTTCCCTTCGGTTGCCATGGGTGTGCCGGACACCTCTGGCAGGACTAACCCTGTGGCTTTTATGTCCAACGTGCTGTGCTGTGTGCCTGCAGGTAAGAAAAGCTGGGAGTGTAGTCCCTCTGCTTTGATTGCTGTGTCTCTTGGGTAGTGATTTTGGAGGGGAATCCCAGAGCGATTTGGTTTGAAGGGGACCTTCAAAGGCCATCCTGCCTTCCGTGGGCAGGGACACCTTCCCCTCTCATCCTCAGCTGGATGCTCCCAGTCCCATCCAGCCTGGCCTGGAACACTTGCAGGGATGGGGCAGGCTCAGCTTCCCTGTGCAGTGTGCTCTAATATCTCTCCACTGGCATCCTGAAAAATGTTGTCAGCGTGTTTTGTTGGACGACGGTAAGCAGGACCTGGGTGAAAAGGACATTCTCTGAGGTGCTGGGAGAAGGAGCAGGAACGGGAGCGTGCTGCGGAGAAGGAAAATTCCAGGGGGTGGGTGCCAAGAAATTTGTCCTTCCCTTGCCCTGTGCTCTGCACTTAGCAATGGGTCAAGTGCAGAAGTTTCCTGGGGACCCTGGGAAATGATGCCGGGTCTGCTAAGAAAAGTGGGGCCAAAGGAGCAGGACCTGGGTCTGCGAGCGTGGGAGAAACAAGGGCCGGGTCATCCTCTGCCTCCAGGAGGGAGGGCAGCAGGAAAGGCCACGGACTAAAGCACTGAAGTGCCGTTCCCCAGGGAGCCCCTGCCCAGCACTGAACTTGCTTGTGCACTTGCTGTCCCTTTGCCAGCGGAGCCGAAGCGTCGGGTGCGGGTGCCGGGGGGATGGAGCTGCCAAGGACAAACTGGGAGGGTGTTTGCAAAGGAAGGGGGGAGAAGGAGCTCTTGATGTGCTTTTTTTACTTCTTCATCCCACAGAATTGCCACGAGAGGAAATACTTCAGAGGGGCTTCCCTCCAGCTAAGCCCTGAATATGCCAGGAGGTTTCAGCCGGGAGGAAAGGAGCTGTGGAAGAAAAGCAGCCTAAAAATAGCCAGCGGGGATCATCAGGTTTTCCAGGCAAGAAGAACAAGGAGAGAGATGAGGGAATCGGGTTCCAATTCCTAATGATTTGGTGGGTGCAGGAATGATTTCTGTGTGTTTTCCAGTCCCTTTTGATTCCTGAGATGATTTTAAAATGATGGCTTTAGCAATCAACTAAATCGGAGATGTTGTTTTTGAGAGGAAATGATGCCAAATAAATGCAGAGTTTTGGGTCAGTTTTTGGGATGATTTGGGTCATTTTTTGGGGTCAGTTTGGGGTCACTGTTTGGGGTGATTTGGGTCAGTTTTGGGTCAGCTTTTGGGATGATTGGGGTCAGTTTTGGGTCAGCTTTTGGGATGATTTGGGTCGGTTTGGGGTCAATTTTTGGGGAGCACTGGGTGCTACTGGAGTTTGTTGGGGAGCACTGGGTGTTACTGGGGGTTGTTGAGGAGCACTGGGTGTTACTGGGGTGCACTGGGGAGCACCGGGTGTTACTGAGGGTTGTTGGGGAGCACTGGGAGAGAAGATGAAAAATAAAGAGAATAAAAAATAAACGAAATAAAAAAAGGAAATATAAAAAACAAAAGAAAATTAAAAAAAAGGCAAAAAACCTAAAAAGGAAATAAAATGAAAATGAAATAAAAGAGAAAAAAAAAAAGAAAGAAAAAAAGAAACCCCTTCTTGGGCACCCCGTTTCCTCTCCTCCCCCCCCCCCCCGAACCGTAAATTGCGGGGTCATCACCCCTCAAATGTGAGAAGGGGACCCCAAAATGTGGGTGAGGGAACCCCAGAGAGCCGAAAAAGTGGAGGGGGAGCCGCAGTAAGAAAGCGAAGCCGGGCGGTCGGGCGGCGGGGTGGGGGGGGGAGCCAAGGTGGCGACGCCGGCGCGTGCGCAGTCGTTGGAAAGACGCCGGCGATCACGTGGTAACTGAGGGCAGCCAGGAGAGGGACCGGCGACGCATGCGCGGTGGCTCTCGTGCCGGTGCAGCGCTCCCTGGTCGAGTTAAGGGCCGGTTCCGGCGGCAGGGCGGGACTCGCGGTCTCCCGTCCCTCCCGGGGTGTGTGTGGGGGGAATAACATGAAGATTTTTTGGGGTGAAAGCGCAGAAATTAGCGAGGAGGGACGCTAATTTGGGTAAACCCGGTCCCCGGAAGTAGAGAGCGACCGGAAGTCCTCCAAGGCCCCGTCCCAGAAGTCCGCCAAGCCCACAGTAAAGATGGCGCCGCCAGGACCGGGACGACCACACTAAAAATGGCGGCCCCTGCCCGGAAGTTTGCCCCGACGCCACACTCAAGATGGCGCCGCCAAAACCGGAACTTAGCCGAGGCCACACTAAAGATGGCGGCGAGAGGCCCCCTCGCTTTAGAGAGGTGTCTATCCTGTTGCCTGACCTCCGCCGCGACCCGGACCCCCGCCCCGCGCCCGCAGCGCCGTCTCGCCGCGCCGCTTCCCGCTGTGGGGACGGGGCGGGGCGCTCGGCGGCGCCGGGCGCGGGCGGCAGGTTCGTGGGCGGCGGCAGGCACCGGCGAGGGCAGCCCCCGTCTCGGCGCCGCGGCGCGCGAGGACCTCAGGCGCCCACGCCGCGCCGCCCGCTCGCCCCGCTCCGCTCCCGCTCCCGCTCCCGCCCCCGCCGTGCCCTGGAGATGCTATCGGGGCTGCGCCGCCGCCTTCCCCCCCGGGAGCGACCCACGGCGGCAGATCCGACGGAGATCGTACCCGGGGTTAGCTGGGCGCGGCGGGTGGGCGCGGCCGCCTGTGGCTCCACCCGTCCCTCTCTCCCCTCCCATGCGGGACAGCCCCAGGTGTGGGCAGTGAGGCTGACAAAGAGGCGGGACAGCCCCAGGTGTGGGCAGTGAGGGTGACAAGGGGCGGGCCGTGCTCGGTGGGGCCCTTTTTATGGGGAGCTTCTGCAGGAGAGCAGTCGATCCCAGGGAATCTCTCAAGCAGTGATGGTGAGAGCATCTCGCAGGGGCTCGGGGAAGCACCTGATGTACCCGGATTATCGCTTGAGGAAGGTGCCGAGGGATGAGCCCTGTTCCAGGAAGCAGCGCAGGAGAGGGGAGCAGCGCACGTGGACAGGTGGGAGAGTGTTGGGGTGCAGAAAACATGCAGCTCAGACTAGAGGAAGACCTTGGAAGTTTCTTTTATTGATACAAACGTGCAAAGCAGAGAGTGAGGTGGAATATAAACACTGTAGGTGCTCGGGCAGGTGAACCAGGACTTAGGAGAGGAAATCGCTTTCCTCAGCACCTAAAGTTCCAATTGCCTCTCTCAGGAGCAGTCGAGAGGAGTTTCTACTTTGGGGCTGGTCTCCAAAGGTAGGCACCTGAAACTGCTGTGGGAAGCTTACTGCCGTAACCAGACAGTAATTTCCCCTGATATTTTAGCTACTAAACCCAGTGAGTTTTATTTCCTCTGTGCAGAGCTCTCCACTCTCATTTTAAGGCTATTTTCCCCGGTCCTCACCGCAGGACAGCGGCTCTTTCCCGGTTCAAACCTCGGCACAGCCACCGAACCGGGCGCGGGTCCGTGGAAGCACTTCCTGATTCTCGTTATTACCTCACTCCACATCCCCCATCGCGAAGCACCCCGGGAGCTCAGCCCAGCAGCGCGGGAGGGTCCCGGCAGCCCCGGGGCTCCTTGCGGCCCCCTCCGCGCCTCGTTCCGGTACCGCCAGGCTCACCCTTGTCCCGCAGGTAGGACGCGGCCACGCCGCGCTGCCCCAGCCCGCGCCGCGCCGCTCCCCTTCCCGGCGCCGCAGCCCGCGCCGCCCCGCTCCCCTTCCCGGCGCCGCAGCCCGCGCCGCGCCGCTCCCCTTCCCGGCGCCGCAGCCCGCGCCGCGCCGCTCCCCTTCCCGGCGCCGCAGCCCGCGCCGCGCCGCTCCCCTTCCCGGCGCCGCAGCCCCCGCCGCGCCGCTGCCCTTCCCGGCGCCGCAGCCCCCTCCGCTCCAACTCCCGCCATTCTGCTCCAGTCCCTCCGCTCCAGCCCCTACCCGAATCCAATACCAACCCTAAATCTAATAGCAACTATAATACCTGCTCACGTTAGGAGTCCTTTTCTTTGTCAGGCTCTTTACCTATCCTGATTTTAAGTCAGAGATGCAAAACAGGTGCTGCTGCTCCCAGAGCCTTTATACTGTCTTGGATTGGGCTGCTCCCTTTCTCCCGGGGCCTCAAGGGAAGGGAGGTGGGCACGACCAGGGGTATATTAACCCCAGCCTTTGGTCAGGGAAGTCATTCAGCAGGCAGGCTTCAATGGGATAAGAGCTCTCCCTTTCTTTCATTTAATGGCACTTCTCAAGCTATTCCTGCTTTATTAAAGCATCAGCTTTGGTATCCAAAGAAGCAGAGCTGTATATGGTAATGAAGAGGATTACACTCACATGCAGGGTTTTTAAATTTAATAACTTGGTGTTGCTAAGCTGCTTTTATAATTGGTTATCTCTTTTTCTTTTCCTTAGGAGCCTTGCATATTTTGGGATTTCCTGATCATCTCAACTGCAGTTTGGCATTTTTTCACCAGTGTTATCCAGTCCTCAGGTGAAGCTGCTCTGTGTTGAAGATGTTAGAGACACTCAGGTTTGCAAGTAGTCAGTGGGGGGTTACAGCCCACAGATAGAGTGAGGGCTGGGGTGCCAGTTAGGAATTGCTAGGGTTTTTTTGAGGTAGTATGGGTGGAAAGCAGTGTCCAGGAGCCCCCTAAATGCCTGTGAAGGCACCCACTGACTTTTCAGATGTGCTACTTAAGTTTTCTTCTCATTCACCCAGATATTCTGTGCAATTACAGCTGCAGTCTTTGGCTGCAGGCAGTGACCCTGGGTGGTTTGCCTAAAGAGAAGGGAGACTCTTTGAGCTCTCCCCATCTATCTGGGTGACTTTGGTTAGGGTTTCTTTACCATGTCAGAGGGGTAGGGTGTAAAGCAGAGTTGAACAGAACAGAGGCCAGAGGAGCAGAGCAAGAAGGTGGGTCATCACCTGACATCAGCACAAAGATGTGGCTTTTAGCTCCACGTTTACTTGTGTGTTAAGGATTTTGTTGTTTGGGTTTGTTTTTTCTTTGTTTTCAGCTGCAGAGCCCTGGGCCCAGGAGGCTCTAGGCACTGGAGGGGAGGTGGTCCCGGTGAGCAAGGTGAGCATTGACTCCAGGACAGAACTAGATGGTCTTTTACAGGTGTTGTGGTAAATCTGTGCACATGCTTTGTTTCTTGTGTTTTCCAGGGGTTCTGCCACCTTCTAACAGACAGTCCAGTGCTTCAGGGCCCCTGCTGGTAAGAGGTCACTGTGGAGGAGAGGTAGGTAGGAGCTACCCCAGGAAAGGCATCCTTTCAGGCAGTACCTCAGTCTGTACATTTGCCTTTGGCTTTTTTACTTTGCAGAGAATGTGTGCAGCCTGAGAGGGCCGGAGCCACCTGCCAATTAGGTTTGATGGTCTTCAGCTGTCCTTGTGAGTAATCTCCTAGTACTACGAGGGTCATCAATTAAGGCTGGACCTTTCCCAGTTGCAGGTGCCATCCAGCCTGCCTTTGGCAAAGGAGGAGCATTGAGGTTGAGTCGGGGAGGTAGGGAGTAGGTGCTGGCGTCTCCCTTACTTTCAGAAACACCCATAACTTTTTTTCTCACACCCCCAGGTACGGCACACGGTGACGGCAGCAGCCTCTGACTGGGATCAGAGCCAGTGGCCTGAGAACCTCTCAGCTCAGGGGAGGGTGAGTAGCCAATTGCAGGGTTATCTCCCACGTGCTGCCCAACTCTTGTGTCAGTTTCTGTTTTCTTTCTCGTAGCCAACCGAGTCAGTGATCACAGGACCCTCTGAGCCAGCCGGGCGTCCTTCCTTCACATCGAAGATGGATTCACATCCCCAGCTGTGGGAAAGATAAGTGGAGGACTCCCACCTGGAGAGGGGATGAGAGCTGGGTCCAGTTTTATGGTTAGGAGGGAGGGATTTTCAAATGAGCCCAGGGGAAAGGGTCTGCCCTAACAGGCCCTTGGCACACATAGGAGGAGCAGTTTACTTTTCATCATGGAGTAGGATGTGCAGGGCAGAGCTGTTCAGGTCTGTGTCATGTCCTTTGTCCAGTCTGTGTTTCGTGTCTTACTATTCACAGTCACCACATCTTTGCTTTCTGCCCTCAAAGCTCTTATCTGAGGCATCATTCCTAGGGTCTTGAACCTCTGCACTGCCCAGCCCAGTGCCCATACCATCCGTTCTTTGTCTCACTAGCTTGGATGTGCATCAGAATCGCATCTGAGAAGTGTCAGGTCAGGTGTCTTTTACAGCCTCCTTACAGGTTGTATCGGTGGCTGTGCTGTGCAGTCATCTCTTGTAACCGCCTGGGATTTCTGAGAGTTTAAGAAGATTCTGAACATAGCCTTGTCTCCCATCCATCTTAGCAATTTTGTAGGCAGTTCTTGTCCCAGGCCATTCTGTTAGAGTGTCTTTTCAGGCTCCCCAGAGCCTCCTCCGTTCAGTCTCACCGTATCCTCCGTCTTCTCGTGCGGCAGCACATCCATTTTGGCGTCATTCCTTTCTCAGAGTTCTCTCTCCTGGTTGCACCACAGCACTTGTCTGGAAATGTGTCCTTGGAGTTTGTGTTGGGCCTGGAACTGCTCTGCCCTGCAGTGTAGACTTGGGGGTAGGTGGAGTAGAAAGGAGACTTCCCGGTTACCCCATGGATAGGCTTAGGCACTGAGGACCTTAAAGTTAGGTCAGTGTTTGTTTGTGCAGGTTGTCTTTGGACCCCAGAGGGCTTGTCTAAGGAGAAATTAGAATTGCACAGCAGCTAAAGTCCCCCTGTATATATGGCTGACTTTGGTAACTCATTTCTTTGCAGTGTCAGAGGGACTGGATGTAAAGCAGAGATGAACAGAAGAGGCTGGAGGAGCACAGTCAGAAGGTGGGTTGTCATGTGAGGTCAGAGCCAAGACATGACTTTTGGCCCTAGGGTTACTTGATCATTTGGATGGTTTGGTGGTTTAGTTTTGTTTTTTTTATTTTTTTTTTTTTAAGATGCAGAGCCCTCAGCCCAGCAGATGACAGGCACCAGAGGGAAGGTGAGCCTGGTGAGCAAGGTGAGCAGTGACTGCAGGACAAAACTAGCTGCTCTTTTGCAGGTGGTTTACTTGTGGTGAATCTGTGTACATACTTGTTTTTTTGTTTTCCAGGCAATGCACCGACTTCTAACATACAGTCCAACGTAACGGGGACCCTGCCTGTAAGAGGTCACGGTCAAGGGGAGTCAGACAGAAGCTGCCATGGGAGCAGCAAACTCTTGGGCAGTATCTCAGTACTCACACTTGCCTCTGGGTTGTTTTGCAGGAGACGTACGAAGCCTCACAGGGCTGAAGCCAACTCACAGTGAGGTGACGGACACGGTTTGGTCCTCTGGAGCTGTCCTTGTAGGTAATCTCCGAGTATTGAAAGGATCAGCAATGAAGGATTGAGCTTTTTTGATTGCACGTGCCATCCAGCTAACCTTTGGGAGCAGATGAGCGTTGGAGGTGAGTCGGGGAGGCAGCAGGAGGAGCAGGAATCCACTGCAGCTATAGAGATGCCCTCTAATTTTGTCTCTCTCTCGCTCATGTGTCCCAGGAGATGATAGCACCTTGTCCAAGTCTGGTCAGAGCCAGTGACACGAGGACCTGCCTCGGTGACAGTGAGTTGAGGGATCGTGGGGGCTGGGGCCACGTGCCTCAGTACTCAGATCTGGAGTCTGGTTTTCTTTCTTGCAGTTGACTCCGAGTACTCTGATGATGGCAGGAACCTCTGAGGCAGCCCAGGTGCTCGTCCTGTGCATCCAAGATGGATTGGCATCCCCTGCTCTTGGCAAGATAAGTGCAGGGCAAAGCCCCAGAGAGGGGTTGGGAGTTGGTGCAAGTCTGTGCCTCGCCTGGAGGGATTTTTGAAATTAGTCTGGTGCAGGGGGTATCCTGTGACAGGTTATTTGGACGCATCAAAAGAAGGGCTTACTTTTTATCATGGGATTCCTGTGTGCAGGGCAGAGCAGTTCCAGTCTGTGTCACATCCTTTGTCTCATCCCTCTGTTTTGTGTCCTTCGTCTCTTAATTGTGTCACATGGTGTGTGTGGTCACAGGTGTGGGGTGTCTCACTTGGGGTCAGCATGGACCTGCTCTGCCCTCCTCCGTGGATCAGTGGGTGGATAGAATATTTCTCAGTCTCACATGAACATGTCAGTTCCCTTAGACAGTGGAGCCGATGGCTGTCCAGTCTGTGAGCAGGATGGTCTTGCAATGCCCTGCTTGGGTGTCTAGAGTCCCGGCTAGGTAGAGTAGGAACCAGTGTCTAGGGTTTAGAGGTTTTTGGCTTTCGTTGTGAGCAATCCCTAAATGTTTGAGAGCTGAGTGTTTGAGCATTTGCCCATTTCATTTGCAGGGGCAGTGTTGGGAGCAGCTGAAGAGAGAGGAGCCTTGTAGGTGAGTTGGGGAGGCAGCAGGAGGAGCGGGGATCCACTGCACCTTTAGAGATGCCTTCTAAGTTTGTGTCTCACTCATTCAGGTATCCTGGAATGTGACATCCACAGTGTCCGACTCCGGTCACGGCCTGGGTGCTGGTGAGTAGTGGGATCACTGTGGTTTGAGCCCCATGCCACACAACTCACGTATTGCTTATGGTTTTCTTTCTCGCAGTTGACGCCGAGTAGTCTGACGATGGCAGGAACCTCTGAGCCAGCCCAGGTGCCCCTCCTGTGCATCAAAGCTGGATTGGCATCCCCTGCTCTCGGAAAGATAAGTGCAGGGCAAAGACCCAGAGAGTGGTTGGGAGTGGGTGCAAGTATGTGCATTGCCTGGAGGGATTTTTGCAATTAGTCCGGTGGAGTGGGTATCCTGGAACAGGTTATTTGGACGCATCAAAGGAAGGACTTACTTTTTATCATGGGATTCAGGTGTGCGGGGCAGAGCAGTTCCGGTCTGTGTCACGTCCTGTGTCTCGTGCGTCTTTTGTGTCACGTCCTGTGTCTCGTGCGTGTTTTGTGTCACGTCCTGTGTGGGTCATGTCCTTTGTCTCGTGGTGTTTTGTGTCCCATGGTGTGTGTGGTCACAGGTGTGGGGTGTCTCACTTGGGGTCAGCCTGGACCTGCTCTGCCCTGCTCTGTGGATCAGTGGGTAGATAGAATATTGCTCAGAGTCTCACATGAACATGTCAGTTCCCTTAGACAGTGGAGCCGATGGCTGTCCAGTCTGTGAGCAGGATGGTCTTGCGATGCCCTGCTTGGGTGTATAGAATCCCGGCTAGGTAGAGTAGGAACCAGTGTCTAGGGTTTAGAGGTTTTTGGCTTTCGTTGTGAGCAATCCCTAAATGTTTGAGAGCTGAGTGTTTGAGCATTTGCCCATTTCATTTGCAGGGTCGGTCTTGGGAGCAGCTGAAGAGAGAGGAGCCTTGTAGGTGAGTTGGGGAGGCAGCAGGAGGAGCGGGGATCCACTGCACCTTTAGAGATGCCCTCTAATTTTGTCTCTCGCTCACTCGGGTATCCCAGAAGATGACAGCACGTTGTCCAACTGTGGTCAGAGCCAGCGACCTGAGGACCTGCCTCGGTGACAGTGAGTAGAGGGATCCTGGGGGCTGGGACCACGTGCCACACTACTCAGATATGGTGTCTGGTTTTCTTTCTCGCAGTTGACTCCGAGTAGTCTGATGATGGCAGGAACCTCTGAGGCAGCCCAGGTGCCCCTCCTCTGCATCAAAGATGGATTGGCATCCCCTGCTCTCGGCAAGATAAGTGCCGGGCAAAGACCCAGAGAGGGGTTGGGAGTGGGTGCAAGTCTGTGCCTCGCCTGGAGGGATTTTTGCAATTAGTCCGGTGCAGGGGGTATCCTGTGACAGGTTATTTGGACGCATCAAAGGAAGGGCTTACTTTTTATCATGGGATTCCCGTGTGCCGGGCAGAGCAGTTCCGGTCTGTGTCACGTCCTTTGTCTCGTCCATGTTTTGTGTCCTTCGTCTCTTAATTGTGTCACGTGGTGTGTGTGGTCACAGGTGTGAGGTGTCTCACTTGGGGTCAGCCTGGAACTGCTCTGCCCTGCTCCATGGATCAGTGGGTAGATGGAATATTGCTCAGAGTCTCACATGAACATGTCAGTTCCCTTAGACAGTGGAGCCGATGGCTGTCCAGTCTGTGAGCAGGATGGTCTTGCGATGCCCTGCTTGGGTGTATAGAATCCTGGCTAGGTAGAGTAGGAACCAGTGTCTAGGGTTTAGAGGTTTTTGGCTTTCGTTGTGAGCAATCCCTAAATGTTTGAGAGCTGAGTGTTTGAGCATTTGCCCATTTCATTTGCAGAGGCAGTCTTGGGAGCAGCTGAAGAGAGAGGAGCCTTGTAGGTGAGTTGGGGAGGCAGCAGGAGGAGCGGGGATCTACTGCAGCTTTCGAGATGCCTTCTAAGTTTGTGTCTCACTCACTCAGGTATCCCGGAACGTGACATCCACAGTGTCCGACTCCGCTCAGGACCTGGGTGCTGGTGAGTAGGGGGATCACTGGGGTTTGAGCCCCATACCACACAACTCACGTATTGCTTGTGGTTTTCTTTCTCGCAGTTGGCTCCTAGTAGTCTGACGATGGCAGGAACCTCTGCGCCAGCCCAGGTGCTCCTCCTCTGCATCAAAGCTGGATTGGCATCCCCGGCTCTCGGCAAGATAAGTGCAGGGCCAAGTCCCAGGGAGTAGTTGGGAGTGGGTGCAAGTCTGTGCCTCGCCTGGAGGGATTTTTGCAATTAGTCCGGTGCAGGGGGTATCCTGTGACAGGTTATTTGGACGCATCAAAGGAAGGGCTTACTTTTTATCATGGGATTCACGTTTGCAGGGCAGAGCAGTTCTGGTGTGGGTCATGTCCTTTGTCTCGTGGTGTTTTGTGTCCCATGGTGTGTGTGGTCACAGGTGTGGGGTGTCTCACTTGGGGTCAGCCTGGACCTGCTCTGCCCTTCTCCGTGGATCAGTGGGTAGATGGAATATGGCTCCGAGTGTCAGGTGAACATGTCAGTTCCCTTAGAGAGTGGAGCCGATGGCTGTCCAGTCTGTGAGCAGGATGGTCTTGCGATGCCCTGCTTGGGTGTATAGAATCCCGGCTAGGTAGAGTAGGAACCAGTGTCTAGGGTTTAGAGGTTTTTGGCTTTCGTTGTGAGCAATCCCTAAATGTTTGAGAGCTGAGTGTTTGAGCATTTGCCCATTTCATTTGCAGGGTCGGTCTTGGGAGCAGCTGAAGAGAGAGGAGCCTTGTAGGTGAGTTGGGGAGGCAGCAGGAGGAGCGGGGATCCACTGCACCTTTAGAGATGCCCTCTAATTTTGTCTCTCGCTCACTCAGGTATCCCAGAAGATGACAGCACGTTGTCCAACTGTGGTCAGAGCCAGCGACCCGAGGACCTGCCTCGGTGACAGTGAGTAGAGGGATCCTGGGGGCTGGGACCACGTGCCACACTACTCAGATATGGTGTCTGGTTTTCTTTCTCGCAGTTGACTCCGAGTAGTCTGATGATGGCAGGAACCTCTGAGGCAGCCCAGGTGCCCCTCCTCTGCATCAAAGATGGATTGGCATCCCCTGCTCTCGGCAAGATAAGTGCCGGGCAAAGACCCAGAGAGGCGTTGGGAGTGGGTGCAAGTCTGTGCCTCGCCTGGAGGGATTTTTGCAATTAGTCCGGTGCAGGGGGTATCCTGTGACAGGTTATTTGGACGCATCAAAGGAAGGGCTTACTTTTTATCATGGGATTCCCGTGTGCAGGGCAGAGCAGTTCCGGTCTGTGTCACGTCCTTTGTCTCGTCCATGTTTTGTGTCCTTCGTCTCTTAATTGTGTCACGTGGTGTGTGTGGTCACAGGTGTGGGGTGTCTCACTTGGGGTCAGCCTGGAACTGCTCTGCCCTGCTCCATGGATCAGTGGGTAGATGGAATATGGCTCGGAGTGTGACGTCAACATGTCAGTTCCCTTAGACAGTGGAGCCGATGGCTGTCCAGTCTGTGAGCAGGATGGTCTTGCGATGCCCTGCTTGGGTGTATAGAGTCCCGACTGGGTAGAGTAGGAACCAGTGTCTAGGGTTTAGAGGTTTTTGGCTTTCGTTGTGAGCAATCGCTAAATGTTTGAGAGCTGAGTGTTTGAGCATTTGCCCATTTCATTTGCAGAGGCAGTCTTGGGAGCAGCTGAAGAGAGAGGAGCCTTGTAGGTGAGTTGGGGAGGCAGCAGGAGGAGCGGGGATCCACTGCAGCTTTCGAGATGCCTTCTAAGTTTGTGTCTCACTCACTCAGGTATCCCGGAACGTGACATCCACAGTGTCCGACTCCGCTCAGGACCTGGGTGCTGGTGAGTAGGGGGATCACTGGGGTTTGAGCCCCATGCCACACAACTCACGTATTGCTTGTGGTTTTCTTTCTCGCAGTTGGCTCCTAGTAGTCTGACAATGGCAGGAACCTCTGCGCCAGCCCAGGTGCTCCTCCTCTGCATCAAAGCTGGATTGGCATCCCCGGCTCTCGGCAAGATAAGTGCAGGGCCAAGTCCCAGGGAGTAGTTGGGAGTGGGTGCAAGTCTGTGCCTCGCCTGGAGGGATTTTTGCAATTAGTCCGGTGCAGGGGGTATCCTGTGACAGGTTATTTGGACGCATCAAAGGAAGGGCTTACTTTTTATCATGGGATTCCCGTGTGCCGGGCAGAGCAGTTCCGGTCTGTGTCACGTCCTTTGTCTCGTCCATGTTTTGTGTCCTTCATCTCTTAATTGTGTCACGTGGTGTGTGTGGTCACAGGTGTGGGGTGTCTCACTTGGGGTCAGCCTGGACCTGCTCTGCCCTGCTCTGTGGATCAGTGGGTAGATAGAATATTGCTCAGAGTCTCACATGAACATGTCAGTTCCCTTAGACAGTGGAGCCGATGGCTGTCCAGTCTGTGAGCAGGATGGTCTTGCAATGCCCTGCTTGGGTGTATAGAATCCCGGCTAGGTAGAGTAGGAACCAGTGTCTAGGGTTTAGAGGTTTTTGGCTTTCGTTGTGAGCAATCCTTACATGTTTGAGAGCTGAGTGTTTGAGCATTTGCCCATTTCATTTGCAGGGTCGGTCTTGGGAGCAGCTGAAGAGAGAGGAGCCTTGTAGGTGAGTTGGGGAGGCAGCAGGAGGAGCGGGGATCCACTGCACCTTTAGAGATGCCCTCTAATTTTGTCTCTCGCTCACTCAGGTATCCCAGAAGATGACAGCACGTTGTCCAACTGTGGTCAGAGCCAGCGACCCGAGGACCTGCCTCGGTGACAGTGAGTAGAGGGATCCTGGGGGCTGGGACCACGTGCCACACTACTCAGATCTGGTGTCTGGTTTTCTTTCTCGCAGTTGACTCCGAGTAGTCTGATGATGGCAGGAACCTCTGAGGCAGCCCAGGTGCCCCTCCTCTGCATCAAAGATGGATTGGCATCCCCTGCTCTCGGCAAGATAAGTGCCGGGCAAAGACCCAGAGAGGCGTTGGGAGTGGGTGCAAGTCTGTGCCTCGCCTGGAGGGATTTTTGCAATTAGTCCGGTGCAGGGGGTATCCTGTGACAGGTTATTTGGACGCATCAAAGGAAGGGCTTACTTTTTATCATGGGATTCCCGTGTGCAGGGCAGAGCAGTTCCGGTCTGTGTCACGTCCTTTGTCTCGTCCATGTTTTGTGTCCTTCGTCTCTTAATTGTGTCACGTGGTGTGTGTGGTCACAGGTGTGGGGTGTCTCACTTGGGGTCAGCCTGGACCTGCTCTGCCCTGCTCTGTGGATCAGTGGGTAGATAGAATATTGCTCAGAGTCTCACATGAACATGTCAGTTCCCTTAGACAGTGGAGCCGATGGCTGTCCAGTCTGTGAGCAGGATGGTCTTGCGATGCCCTGCTTGGGTGTATAGAATCCCGGCTAGGTAGAGTAGGAACCAGTGTCTAGGGTTTAGAGGTTTTTGGCTTTCGTTGTGAGCAATCGCTAAATGTTTGAGAGCTGAGTGTTTGAGCATTTGCCCATTTCATTTGCAGAGGCAGTCTTGGGAGCAGCTGAAGAGAGAGGAGCCTTGTAGGTGAGTTGGGGAGGCAGCAGGAGGAGCGGGGATCTACTGCAGCTTTTGAGATGCCTTCTAAGTTTGTGTCTCACTCACTCAGGTATCCCGGAACGTGACATCCACAGTGTCCGACTCCGCTCAGGACCTGGGTGCTGGTGAGTAGGGGGATCACTGGGGTTTGAGCCCCATGCCACACAACTCACGTATTGCTTGTGGTTTTCTTTCTCGCAGTTGGCTCCTAGTAGTCTGACGATGGCAGGAACCTCTGCGCCAGCCCAGGTGCTCCTCCTCTGCATCAAAGCTGGATTGGCATCCCTGGCTCTCGGCAAGATAAGTGCAGGGCCAAGTCCCAGGGAGTAGTTGGGAGTGGGTGCAAGTCTGTGCCTCGCCTGGAGGGATTTTTGCAATTAGTCCGGTGCAGGGGGTATCCTGTGACAGGTTATTTGGACGCATCAAAGGAAGGGCTTACTTTTTATCATGGGATTCACGTTTGCAGGGCAGAGCAGTTCTGGTGTGGGTCATGTCCTTTGTCTCGTGGTGTTTTGTGTCCCATGGTGTGTGTGGTCACAGGTGTGGGGTGTCTCACTTGGGGTCAGCCTGGACCTGCTCTGCCCTTCTCCGTGGATCAGTGGGTAGATGGAATATGGCTCCGAGTGTCAGGTGAACATGTCAGTTCCCTTAGAGAGTGGAGCCGATGGCTGTCCAGTCTGTGAGCAGGATGGTCTTGCGATGCCCTGCTTGGGTGTATAGAATCCCGGCTAGGTAGAGTAGGAACCAGTGTCTAGGGTTTAGAGGTTTTTGGCTTTCGTTGTGAGCAATCGCTAAATGTTTGAGAGCTGAGTGTTTGAGCATTTGCCCATTTCATTTGCAGGGTCGGTCTTGGGAGCAGCTGAAGAGAGAGGAGCCTTGTAGGTGAGTTGGGGAGGCAGCAGGAGGAGCGGGGATCCACTGCACCTTTAGAGATGCCCTCTAATTTTGTCTCTCGCTCACTCAGGTATCCCAGAAGATGACAGCACGTTGTCCAACTGTGGTCAGAGCCAGCGACCCGAGGACCTGCCTCGGTGACAGTGAGTAGAGGGATCCTGGGGGCTGGGACCACGTGCCACACTACTCAGATATGGTGTCTGGTTTTCTTTCTCGCAGTTGACTCCGAGTAGTCTGATGATGGCAGGAACCTCTGAGGCAGCCCAGGTGCCCCTCCTCTGCATCAAAGATGGATTGGCATCCCCTGCTCTCGGCAAGATAAGTGCCGGGCAAAGACCCAGAGAGGGGTTGGGAGTGGGTGCAAGTCTGTGCCTCGCCTGGAGGGATTTTTGCAATTAGTCCGGTGCAGGGGGTATCCTGTGACAGGTTATTTGGACGCATCAAAGGAAGGGCTTACTTTTTATCATGGGATTCCCGTGTGCCGGGCAGAGCAGTTCCGGTCTGTGTCACGTCCTTTGTCTCGTCCATGTTTTGTGTCCTTCGTCTCTTAATTGTGTCACGTGGTGTGTGTGGTCACAGGTGTGGGGTGTCTCACTTGGGGTCAGCCTGGAACTGCTCTGCCCTGCTCCATGGATCAGTGGGTAGATGGAATATGGCTCGGAGTGTGACGTCAACATGTCAGTTCCCTTAGACAGTGGAGCCGATGGCTGTCCAGTCTGTGAGCAGGATGGTCTTGCGATGCCCTGCTTGGGTGTATAGAGTCCCGACTGGGTAGAGTAGGAACCAGTGTCTAGGGTTTAGAGGTTTTTGGCTTTCGTTGTGAGCAATCCCTAAATGTTTGAGAGCTGAGTGTTTGAGCATTTGCCCATTTCATTTGCAGAGGCAGTCTTGGGAGCAGCTGAAGAGAGAGGAGCCTTGTAGGTGAGTTGGGGAGGCAGCAGGAGGAGCGGGGATCTACTGCAGCTTTCGAGATGCCTTCTAAGTTTGTGTCTCACTCACTCAGGTATCCCGGAACGTGACATCCACAGTGTCCGACTCCGCTCAGGACCTGGGTGCTGGTGAGTAGGGGGATCACTGGGGTTTGAGCCCCATGCCACACAACTCACGTATTGCTTGTGGTTTTCTTTCTCGCAGTTGGCTCCTAGTAGTCTGACGATGGCAGGAACCTCTGCGCCAGCCCAGGTGCTCCTCCTCTGCATCAAAGCTGGATTGGCATCCCTGGCTCTCGGCAAGATAAGTGCAGGGCCAAGTCCCAGGGAGTAGTTGGGAGTGGGTGCAAGTCTGTGCCTCGCCTGGAGGGATTTTTGCAATTAGTCCGGTGCAGGGGGTATCCTGTGACAGGTTATTTGGACGCATCAAAGGAAGGGCTTACTTTTTATCATGGGATTCACGTTTGCAGGGCAGAGCAGTTCTGGTGTGGGTCATGTCCTTTGTCTCGTGGTGTTTTGTGTCCCATGGTGTGTGTGGTCACAGGTGTGGGGTGTCTCACTTGGGGTCAGCCTGGACCTGCTCTGCCCTTCTCCGTGGATCAGTGGGTAGATGGAATATGGCTCCGAGTGTCAGGTGAACATGTCAGTTCCCTTAGAGAGTGGAGCCGATGGCTGTCCAGTCTGTGAGCAGGATGGTCTTGCGATGCCCTGCTTGGGTGTATAGAATCCCGGCTAGGTAGAGTAGGAACCAGTGTCTAGGGTTTAGAGGTTTTTGGCTTTCGTTGTGAGCAATCCCTAAATGTTTGAGAGCTGAGTGTTTGAGCATTTGCCCATTTCATTTGCAGGGTCGGTCTTGGGAGCAGCTGAAGAGAGAGGAGCCTTGTAGGTGAGTTGGGGAGGCAGCAGGAGGAGCGGGGATCCACTGCACCTTTAGAGATGCCCTCTAATTTTGTCTCTCGCTCACTCAGGTATCCCAGAAGATGACAGCACGTTGTCCAACTGTGGTCAGAGCCAGCGACCCGAGGACCTGCCTCGGTGACAGTGAGTAGAGGGATCCTGGGGGCTGGGACCACGTGCCACACTCCTCAGATCTGGTGTCTGGTTTTCTTTCTCGCAGTTGACTCCGAGTAGTCTGATGATGGCAGGAACCTCTGAGGCAGCCCAGGTGCCCCTCCTCTGCATCAAAGATGGATTGGCATCCCCTGCTCTCGGCAAGATAAGTGCAGGGCAAAGACCCAGAGAGGGGTTGGGAGTGGGTGCAAGTCTGTGCCTCGCCTGGAGGGATTTTTGCAATTAGTCCGGTGCAGGGGGTATCCTGTGACAGGTTATTTGGACGCATCAAAGGAAGGGCTTACTTTTTATCATGGGATTCCCGTGTGCCGGGCAGAGCAGTTCCGGTCTGTGTCACGTCCTTTGTCTCGTCCATGTTTTGTGTCCTTCGTCTCTTAATTGTGTCACGTGGTGTGTGTGGTCACAGGTGTGGGGTGTCTCACTTGGGGTCAGCCTGGAACTGCTCTGCCCTGCTCCATGGATCAGTGGGTAGATGGAATATGGCTCGGAGTGTGACGTCAACATGTCAGTTCCCTTAGACAGTGGAGCCGATGGCTGTCCAGTCTGTGAGCAGGATGGTCTTGCGATGCCCTGCTTGGGTGTATAGAGTCCCGACTGGGTAGAGTAGGAACCAGTGTCTAGGGTTTAGAGGTTTTTGGCTTTCGTTGTGAGCAATCCCTAAATGTTTGAGAGCTGAGTGTTTGAGCATTTGCCCATTTCATTTGCAGAGGCAGTCTTGGGAGTAGCTGAAGAGAGAGGAGCCTTGTAGGTGAGTTGGGGAGGCAGCAGGAGGAGCAGGGATCCACTGCAGCTTTAGAGATGCCTTCTAAGTTTGTGTCTCACTCACTCAGGTATCCCGGAACGTGACATCCACAGTGTCCGACTCCGCTCAGGACCTGGGTGCTGGTGAGTAGGGGGATCACTGTGGTTTGAACCCCATGCCACACAACTCACGTATTGCTTGTGGTTTTCTTTCTCGCAGTTGGCTCCTAGTAGTCTGACGATGGCAGGAACCTCTGCGCCAGCCCAGGTGCTCCTCCTCTGCATCAAAGCTGGATTGGCATCCCTGGCTCTCGGCAAGATAAGTGCAGGGCCAAGTCCCAGGGAGTAGTTGGGAGTGGGTGCAAGTCTGTGCCTCGCCTGGAGGGATTTTTGCAATTAGTCCGGTGCAGGGGGTATCCTGTGACAGGTTATTTGGACGCATCAAAGGAAGGGCTTACTTTTTATCATGGGATTCATGTTTGCAGGGCAGAGCAGTTCTGGTGTGAGTCATGTCCTTTGTCTCGTGGTGTTTTGTGTCACATGGTGTGTGTGGTCACAGATGTGGGGTGTCTCACTTGGGGTCAGCCTGGACCTGCTCTGCCCTTCTCCGTGGATCAGTGGGTAGATGGAATATGGCTCCGAGTGTCAGGTGAACATGTCAGTTCCCTTAGAGAGTGGAGCCGATGGCTGTCCAGTCTGTGAGCAGGATGGTCTTGCAATGCCCTGCTTGGGTGTATAGAATCCCGGCTAGGTAGAGTAGGAACCAGTGTCTAGGGTTTAGAGGTTTTTGGCTTTCGTTGTGAGCAATCCTTACATGTTTGAGAGCTGAGTGTTTGAGCATTTGCCCATTTCATTTGCAGGGTCGGTCTTGGGAGCAGCTGAAGAGAGAGGAGCCTTGTAGGTGAGTTGGGGAGGCAGCAGGAGGAGCGGGGATCCACTGCACTTTTAGAGATGCCCTCTAATTTTGTCTCTCGCTCACTCAGGTATCCCAGAAGATGACAGCACGTTGTCCAACTGTGGTCAGAGCCAGCGACCCGAGGACCTGCCTCGGTGACAGTGAGTAGAGGGATCCTGGGGGCTGGGACCACGTGCCACACTACTCAGATATGGTGTCTGGTTTTCTTTCTCGCAGTTGCCTCCGAGTAGTCTGATGGTGGCAGGAACCTCTGAGGCAGCCCAGGTGCCCCTCCTCTGCATCAAAGATGGATTGGCATCCCCTGCTCTCGGCAAGGTAAGTGCCGGGCAAAGACCCAGGGAGTAGTTGGGAGTGGGCGCAAGTCTGTGCCTCGCCTGGAGGGATTTTTGCAATTAGTCCGGTGCAGGGGGTATCCTGTGACAGGTTATTTGGACGCATCAAAGGAAGGGCTTACTTTTTATCATGGGATTCCCGTGTGCCGGGCAGAGCAGTTCCGGTCTGTGTCACGTCCTTTGTCTCGTCCATGTTTTGTGTCCTTCATCTCTTAATTGTGTCACGTGGTGTGTGTGGTCACAGGTGTGGGGTGTCTCACTTGGGGTCAGCCTGGACCTGCTCTGCCCTGCTCTGTGGATCAGTGGGTAGATAGAATATTGCTCAGAGTCTCACATGAACATGTCAGTTCCCTTAGAGAGTGGAGCCGATGGCTGTCCAGTCGGTGAGCAGGATGGTCTTGCGATGCCCTGCTTGGGTGTATAGAGTCCCGACTGGGTAGAGTAGGAACCAGTGTCTAGGGTTTAGAGGTTTTTGGCTTTCGTTGTGAGCAATCCCTAAATGTTTGAGAGCTGAGGGTTTGAGCATTTGCCCATTTCATTTGCAGGGTCGGTCTTGGGAGCAGCTGAAGAGAGAGGAGCCTTGTAGGTGAGTTGGGGAGGCAGCAGGAGGAGCAGGGATCCACTGCAGCTTTAGAGATGCCCTCTAATTTTGTCTCTCGCTCACTCAGGTATCCCAGAAGATGACAGCACGTTGTCCAACTGTGGTCAGAGCCAGCGACCCGAGGACCTGCCTCGGTGACAGTGAGTAGAGGGATCCTGGGGGCTGGGACCACGTGCCACACTACTCAGATATGGTGTCTGGTTTTCTTTCTCGCAGTTGACTCCGAGTAGTCTGATGGTGGCAGGAACCTCTGAGGCAGCCCAGGTGCCCCTCCTCTGCATCAAAGATGGATTGGCATCCCCTGCTCTCGGCAAGATAAGTGCCGGGCAAAGACCCAGAGAGGGGTTGGGAGTGGGTGCAAGTCTGTGCCTCGCCTGGAGGGATTTTTGCAATTAGTCCGGTGCAGGGGGTATCCTGTGACAGGTTATTTGGACGCATCAAAGGAAGGGCTTACTTTTTATCATGGGATTCCCGTGTGCCGGGCAGAGCAGTTCCGGTCTGTGTCACGTCCTTTGTCTCGTCCATGTTTTGTGTCCTTCGTCTCTTAATTGTGTCACGTGGTGTGTGTGGTCACAGGTGTGGGGTGTCTCACTTGGGGTCAGCCTGGAACTGCTCTGCCCTGCTGCGTGGATCAGTGGGTAGTTGGAATATGGCTCGGAGTGTGACGTCAACATGTCAGTTCCCTTAGACAGTGGAGCCGATGGCTGTCCAGTCTGTGAGCAGGATGGTCTTGCGATGCCCTGCTTGGGTGTATAGAATCCTGGCTAGGTAGAGTAGGAACCAGTGTCTAGGGTTTAGAGGTTTTTGGCTTTCGTTGTGAGCAATCCCTAAATGTTTGAGAGCTGAGTGTTTGAGGTTTTGCCCATTTAATTTGCAGGGTCGGTCTTGGGAGCAGCTGAAGAGAGAGGAGCCTTGTAGGTGAGTTGGGGAGGCAGCAGGAGGAGCGGGGATCCACTGCAGCTTTCGAGATGCCTTCTAAGTTTGTGTCTCACTCACTCAGGTATCCCGGAACGTGACATCCACAGTGTCCCACTGCGGTCAGGACCTGGGTGCTGGTGAGTAGGGGGATCACTGGGGTTTGAGCCCCATGCCACACAACAGACGTAATTTGCACTTCTCCGGATTTCAATTTTTTTAGTCTTCTCTCCTTATTTTAATTTTTCTTAGGCTCTTCTCCTGATTTTAGTTTTTTTAGGCTTAACTCCTGATTTTAATTCTCTTAGGCTCTTTTCCTGATTTTAATTTTTTTAGGCTCTTCTCCTGATTGTAATTTTTTTAGGCTCTTTTCCTGATTGTAATTTTTTTAGGCTCTTTTCCTGATTATATTTCTCTTAGGCTCTTCTCCTGATTTAAAGGTTTTTAGACTCTTCTTCTGATTTTAATTTTTTTAGGCTCTTCTCCTTCTTTTAATTTTCTTAGGCTTATCTCCTGGTTTTATTTCTCTTAGGCTTATCTCCTGATTTTAATTTTTTTTAGACTCTTCTCCTGATTGTGATTTTTTTAGGCTCTTTTCCTGATTTTAATTTTTTTAGGCTCTTTTCCTGATTTTAATTTTTTTAGGCTCTTCTCCTGATTTTAATTTTTTTATGGTCTTCTCCTGATTTTAATTTTCTTAGGCTCTTCTCGTGATTTTATTTCTCTTAGGCTCTTCTCCTGATTTTAATTCTGTTAGGCTCTTCTCCTTCTTTAAATTTTTTTGGACTCTTCTCCTGATTTTAATTCTCTTAGGCTCTTCTCCTCATTTTGATTTTCTTAGGTTCTTCTCCTGATATTTTTTTTTTTATGCTCCTCTCCTGAATATAATTTTTTTAGGCTCTTCTCCTGATTTTAATTCTCTTAGGCTCTTCTCCTGATTTTTTTTTTTTTTTGCTCCACTCCTGATTTTAAATGTCTTAGGCTGTTCTCCTGATTTTAATTTTCTAGGCTCTACTCCTGATTTTAATTTTTTTATGGTCTTCTCCTGATTTTATTTTTCTTAGGCTCTTCTCCTGATTTTAATTTTTTTTATGGTCTTCTCCTGATTTTATTTCTCTTAGGCTCTTCTCCTGATTTTAATTCTCTTAAGGTTCTTTTCCTGATTTTAATTTTTTAAGGCTCTTTTCCTGATTTTATTTCTCTTAGGCTCTTCTCCTGTTTTTAATTTCTTTAGGCTCTTCTCCTGATTTTAATTTTTAGACTCCTGATTTTAATTCTTTTAGGCTCTTCTGATTTTAATTTTATAGGCTCTCTTCCTGATTTTAATTTTTTTAGGCTCTTCTCCTGATTTTAATTTTTTTAGGCTCCTTTCCTTCTTTTAATTTTCTTAGGCTTATCTCCTGGTTTTATTTCTCTTAGACTTATCTCCTGGTTTTAATTTTTTTAGACTCTTCTCCTGATTGTAATTTTTTTACGCTCTCTTCCTGATTTTAATTTTTTTATGCTCTTTTCCTGATTTCAATACTCTTAGGCTCTTCTCCTGATTTTATTTCTCTTAGGCTCTTCTCCTGATTTTCTTTTTTTTAGGCTCTTCTCCTGATTTTCATTTTTTTAGGCTCTTCTCCTTCTTTTAATTTTCTAAGGCTTATCTCCTGGTTTTATTTCTCTTAGGCTTATCTCCTGGTTTTAATTTTTTTAGACTCTTCTCCTGATTGTAATTTTTTTAGACTCTTCTCCTGATTTTGTTTCTCTTAGGCTCTTCTCCTGATTTTCATTTTTTTAGGCTCTTCTCCTGATTTTAATTTTTTTAGGCTCTTCTCCTGATTTTCATTTTTTTAGGCTCTTCTCCTGATTTTAATTTTTTTAGACTCTTCTCCTGATTTTAATTCTTTTAGGCTCTTCGCCTGATTTTATTTTTTATAGGCTCTTCTCCTGATTTTAATTTTTTTATGCTCCTCTCCTGATTTTAATTCTCCTAGGCTCTTCTCCTGATTTTAATTCTTTTAGGTTCTTTTCCTGATTTTAATTCTCTTAGGCTGTTCTCCTACTTTTAATTTTTTTAGGCTCTTCTCCTGATTTCAATTTTTTTAGGCTCTTCTCCTGATTTTAATTTTTTTAGGCTCTTGTCCTGATTTTAATTTTTTTAGGCTCTTGTCCTGATTTAAATCTTCTTAGGCTCTTCTCCTGATTTTAATTGTTTTAGACTCTTCTCCCGCTTTTAATTGTTTTAGGCTCTTCTCCTGCTTTTAATTTTTGTAGGCTCCTCTCCTGCTTTTAATTTTTTTTAGGCTCTTCTCCTGATTTTAGTTTTTTTAGGCTCTTCTCCTGATTTTAATTTTCTTAGGCTTCTCTCCTGATTTTATTTCTCTTAGGCTCTTCTCCTGATTTTAATTTTTTAGGTTCTTTTCCTGATTTTAATTTTTTTAGGTTCTTTTCCTGATTTTAATTTTTTAAGGCTCTTTTCCTGATTTTATTTCTCTTAGGCTCTTCTCCTGTTTTTAATTTCTTTAGGCTCTTCTCCTGATTTGAATTTTTAGACTCCTGATTTTAATTCTTTTAGGCTCTTCTGATTTTAATTTTATAGGCTCTACTCCTGATTTTAATTTTTTTAGGCTCCTTTCCTTCTTTTAATTTTCTTAGGCTTATCTCCTGGTTTTATTTCTCTTAGACTTATCTCCTGGTTTTAATTTTTTTAGACTCTTCTCCTGATTGTAATTTTTTTACGCTCTCTTCCTGATTTTAATTTTTTTATGCTCTTTTCCTGATTTCAATACTCTTAGGCTCTTCTCCTGATTTTATTTCTCTTAGGCTCTTTTCCTGATTTTCATTTTTTTAGGCTCTTCTCCTGATTTTCATTTTTTTAGGCTCTTCTCCTGATTTTCATTTTTTTAGGCTCTTCTCCTGATTTTCATTTTTTTAGGCTCTTCTCGTGATGTTAATTGTTTTGGTTCTTTTCCTGATTTTAATTTTTTTAGGCTCTTCTCCTGATTTTAATTTTTTTAGGCTCTTCTCCTGATTTTAATTTTCTTAGGCTCTTCTCCTGATTTTATTTCTCTTAGGCTCTTCTCCTGATTTTATTTCTCTTAGGCTCTTCTCCTGATTTTATTTCTCTTAGGCTCTTCTCTGATTTTATTTCTTTTAGGCTCTTCTCCTGATTTTATTTCTCTTAGGCTCTTTTCCTGATTTTATTTCTCTTAGGCTCTTTTCCTGATTTAAAGTTTTTTAGGCTCTTCTCCTTCTTTTAATTTTCTAAGGCTTATCTCCTGGTTTTATTTCTCTTAGACTTATCTCCTGGTTTTAATTTTTTTAGACTGTTCTCCTGATTGTAATTTTTTTAGACTCTTCTCCTGATTTTAATTCTCTTAGTCTCTTCTCCTGATTTTAATTCTCTTAGGCTCTTCTCCTGCGTTTAATTCTCTTAGGCTCTTCTCCTGATTTTAATTTTTTTAGGCTCTTCTCGTGATGTTAATTGTTTTGGTTCTTTTCCTGATTTTAATTTTTTTAGACTCTTTTCCTGATTGTAATTTTTTTAGGCTCTTTTCCTGATTTTAAATTTTTTGGGCTCTTTTCCTGATTTTATTTCTCTTACGCTCTTCTCCTGATTTAAAGTTTTTTAGACTCTTCTCCTGATTTTATTTCTCTTAGGCTCTTCTCCTGATTTTAATTTTTTTATGGTCTTCTCCTGATTTTAATTTTTTTATGGTCTTCTCCTGATTTTAATTTTCTTAGGCTCTTCTCCTGATTTTATTTCTCTTAGGCTCTTCTCCTGATTTTAATTCTCTTAGGCTCTTCTCCTGATTTTTTTTTTTTTTGCTCCACTCCTGATTTTAAGTCTCTTAGGCTGTTCTCCTGATTTTAATTTTTTAGGCTCTACTCCTGATTTTAATTTTTTTTATGGTCTTCTCCTGATTTTATTTTTTTTAGGCTCTTCTCCTGATTTTAATTTTTTAGACTCTTCTCCTGATTTTATTTTTTTTTTAAACTCTTCTCCTGATTTTAATTTTCTTAGGCTCTTCTCCTGATTTTATTTTTTATAGGCTCTTCTCCTGATTTCAATTTTTTTATGCTCCTCTCCTGATTTTAATTCTCTTAGGCTCTTCTCCTGATTTTAATTCTTTTAGGTTCTTTTCCTGATTTTAATTCTCTTAGGCTGTTCTCCTGATTTTAATTTTTTTAGGCTCTTCTCCTGCTTTTAATAGTTTTAGGCTCTTCTCCTGCTTTTAATTTTTGTAGGCTCCTCTCCTGCTTTTAATTTTTTTTAAGCTCTTCTCCTGATTTTAATTTTCTTAGGCTCCTCTCCTGATTTTATTTCTCTTAGGCTCTTCTCCTGATTTTAATTTTTTTAGGCTCTTTTCCTGATTTTATTTCTCTTAGGCTCTTCTCCTGTTTTTAATTTCTTTAGGCTCTTCTCCTGATTTTAATTTTTAGACTCCTGATTTTAATTCTTTTAGGCTCTTCTGATTTTAATTTTATAGGCTCTCTTCCTGGTTTTAATTTTTTTAGGCTCTTCCCCTGATTTTTATTTTTTTAGGCTCTTCTCCTGATTTTAATTTTTTTAGGGTCCTTTCCTTCTTTTAATTTTTTTAGGCTTATCTCCTGGTTTTATTTCTCTTAGACTTATCTCCTGGTTTTAATTTTTTTAGACTCTTCTCCTGATTGTAATTTTTTTACGCTCTCTTCCTGATTTTAATTTTTTTATGCTCTTTTCCTGATTTCAATACTCTTAGGCTCTTCTCCTGATTTTATTTCTCTTAGGCTCTTCTCCTGATTTTATTTCTCTTAGGCTCTTCTCCTGATTTTATTTCTCTTAGGCTCTTCTCCTGATTTTCATTTTTTTAGGCTCTTCTCCTTCTTTTAATTTTCTAAGGCTTATCTCCTGGTTTTAATTTTTTTAGACTCTTCTCCTGATTGTAATTTTTTTAGACTCTTCTCCTGATTTTGTTTCCCTTAGGCTCTTCTCCTGATTTTCATTTTTTTAGGCTCTTCTCCTGATTTTAATTTTTTTAGGCTCTACTCCTGATTTTAATTTTTTTAGGCTCTTCTCCTGATTTTAATTCTTTTAGGCTCTTCTCCTGATTTTATTTTTTATAGGCTCTTCTCTTGATTTTAATTTTTTTATGCTCCTCTCCTGATTTTAATTCTCTTAGGCTCTTCTCCTGATTTTAATTCTTTTAGGTTCTTTTCCTGATTTTAATTTTCTTAGGCTCTTGTCCTGATTTTAATTTTCTTAGGCTCTTGTCCTGATTTTAATTTTCTTAGGCTCTTGTCCTGATTTTAATTTTCTTAGGCTCTTGTCCTGATTTTAATTTTCTTAGGCTCTTGTCCTGCTTTTAATTTTCTTAGGCTCTTGTCCTGCTTTTAATTTTCTTAGGCTCTTGTCCTGATTTTAATTTTCTTAGGCTCTTCTCCCGCTTTTAATTGTTTTAGGCTCCTCTCCTGCTTTTAATTTTTGTTAAGCTCTTCTCCTGATTTTAATTTTTTTAGGCTCTTCTCCTGATTTTAATTTTCTTAGGCTCCTCTCCTGATTTTATTTCTCTTAGGCTCTTTTCCTGATTTTAATTTTTTTAGGTTCTTTTCCTGATTTTAATTTTTTAAGGCTCTTTTCCTGATTTTATTTCTCTTAGGCTCTTCTCCTGTTTTTAATTTTTTTAGGCTCTTCTCGTGATGTTAATTGTTTTGGTTCTTTTCCTGATTTTCATTTTTTTTAGGCTCTTCTCCTGATTTTAATTTTTTTAGGCTCTTCTCCTGATTTTAATTTTTTTAGGCTCTTCTCCTGATTTTAATTTTCTTAGGCTCTTCTCCTGATTTTAATTTTCTTAGGCTCTTCTCCTGATTTTAATTTTCTTAGGCTCTTCTCCTGATTTTATTTCTCTTAGGCTCTTCTCCTGATTTTATTTCTCTTAGGCTCTTCTCCTGATTTAAAGTTTTTAGGCTCTTCTCCTTCTTTTAATTTTCTAAGGCTTATCTCCTGGTTTTATTTCTCTTAGACTTATCTCCTGGTTTTAATTTTTTTAGACTCTTTTCCTGATTGTAATTTTTTTAGGCTCTTTTCCTGATTTTAATTTTTTTGGGCTCTTTTCCTGATTTTATTTCTCTTAGGCTCTTCTCCTTCTTTTGATTTTCTTAGGCTTATCTCCTGGTTTTATTTCTCTTAGGCTTATCTCCTGATTTTAAGTTTTTTAGGCTCTTCTCCTGATTTTAATTTTTTTATGGTCTTCTCCTGATTTTAATTTTCTTAGGCTCTTCTCCTGATTTTATTTCTCTTAGGCTCTTCTCCTGATTTTATTTCTCTTAGACTCTTCTCCTGATTTTAATTCTGTTAGGCTCTTCTCCTTCTTTAAATTTTTTTTGACTCTTCTCCTGATTTTAATTCTCTTAGGCTCTTCTCCTGATTTTTTTTTTTATGCTCCACTCCTGATTTTAAGTCTCTTAGGCTGTTCTCCTGATTTTAATTTTTTTAGGCTCTTCTCCTGATTTTAAGTTTTTTTAAGCTCTTCTCCTGAGTTTAGTTTTTTTAGGCTTAACTGCTGATTTTAATTTTTTTAGGCTGTTTTCCTGATTTTAATTTTCTTTGGCTCTTCTCCTGATTTTATTTACTCTTAGGCTTATCTCCTAATTTTAATTTTTTAGACTCTTCTCCTGATTTTAATTTTTTTAGGCTCTTCTCCTGATTTTAATTTTTTTATGGTCTTCTCCTGATTTTATTTCTCTTAGGCTCTTCTCCTGATTTTAATTTTTTTAGGCTCTTCTCCTGATTTTAATTTTTTTAGGCTCTTCTCCTGATTGTAATTTTTTTAGGCTCTTCTCCTGATTTTAATTCTTTTAGGCTCTTCTCCTGATTTTATTTTTTATAGGCTCTTCTCCTGATTTTAATTTTTTTATGCTCCTCTCCTGATTTTAATTTTCTTAGGCTCTTCTCCTGATTTTAATTCTCTTAGGCTCTTCTCCTGCTTTTAATTTTTTTAGACTCTTTTCCTGCTTTTAATTGTTTTAGGCTCTTCTCCTGCTTTTAATTGTTTTAGGCTCTTCTCCTGCTTTTAATTGTTTTAGGCTCTTCTCCTGCTTTTATTTGTTTTAGGCTCTTCTCCTGCTTTTAATTTTTGTAGGCTCCTCTCCTGCTTTTAATTTTTTTTAAGCTCTTCTCCTGATTTTAGTTTTTTTAGGGTCTTCTCCTGATTTTAATTTTCTTAGGCTCTTCTCCTGATTTTAATTTTTATACTCCTGATTTTAATTCTTTTAGGCTCTTCTGATTTTAATTTTATAGGCTCTCTTCCTGGTTTTAATTTTTTTAGGCTCTTCCCCTGATTTTTATTTTTTTAGGCTCTTCTCCTGATTTTCATTTTTTTAGGCTCTTCTCCTGATTTTCATTTTTTTAGGCTCTTCTCCTGATTTTCATTTTTTTAGGCTCTTCTCCTGATTTTCATTTTCTTAGGCTTATCTCCTGGTTTTATTTCTCTTAGGCTTATCTCCTGGTTTTAATTTTTTTAGGCTCTTCTCCTGATTGTAATTTTTTTAGACTCTTCTCCTGATTTCAATTTTCTTAGGCTCTTTTCCTGATTTTAATTTTTTTGGGCTCTTTTCCTGATTTTATTTCTCTTAGGCTCTTCTCCTGATTTAAAGTTTTTTAGACTCTTCTCCTGCTTTTTTTTCTCTTAGGCTTATCTCCTGGTTTTAATTTTTTTAGACTCTTCTCCTGATTTTATTTTTTTAGACTCTTCTCCTGATTTTGTTTCTCTTAGGCTCTTCTCCTGATTTTAATTTTTTTAGGCTCTTCTCCTGATTTTAATTCTGTTAGGCTCTTCTCCTTCTTTAAATTTTTTTGGACTCTTCTCTTGATTGTAATTCTCTTAGGCTCTTCTCCTGATTTTGATTTTCTTAGGTTCTTCTCCTGATATTTTTCTTTTTTATGCTCCTCTCCTGATTTTAATTTTCTAAGGTTCTTCTCCTGATTTTAATTCTCTTAGGCTCTTCTCCTGTTTTTTTTTTTTTATGCTCCACTCCTGATTTTAAGTCTCTTAGGCTGTTCTCCTGTTTTTAATTTTTTTAGGCTCTTCTCCTGATTTTATGTTTTTTAAGCTCTTCTCCTGAGTGTAGTTTTTTTAGGCTTAACTGCTGATTTTATTTTTTTTTGGCTCTTTTCCTGATTTTATTTCTCTTAGGCTCTTCTCCTTCTTTTAATTTTCTTAGGCTTATCTCCTGGTTTTATTTCTCTTAGGCTTATCTCCTGATTTTAAGTTTTTTAGGCTCTTCTCCTGATTTTAATTTTTTTATGGTCTTCTCCTGATTTTAATTTTCTTAGGCTCTTCTCCTGATTTTATTTCTCTTAGGCTCTTCTCCTGATTTTATTTCCCTTAGGCTCTTCCCCTGATTTTTTTTTTTATGCTCCACTCCTGATTTTAAGTCTCTTAGGCTGTTCTCCTGATTTTGATTTTTTTTAGGGTCTTCTCCTGAGTTTAGTTTTTTTAGGCTTAACTGCTGATTTTATTTTTTTTAGGCTCTTTTCCTGATTTTAATTTTCTTTGGCTCTTCTCCTGATTTTATTTACTCTTAGGCTTATCTCCTAATTTTAATTTTTTAGACTCTTCTCCTGATTTTAATTTTTTTAGACTCTTTTCCTGATTTTAATTTTCTTTTGCTCTTCTCCTGATTTTATTTACTCTTAGGCTTATCTCCTAATTTTAATTTTTTAGACTCTTCTCCTGATTTTAATTTTTTTAGGCTCTTCTCCTGATTTTATTTTTTTTAGGCTCTTCTCCTGATTTTAATTTTTTTATGGTCTTCTCCTGATTTTATTTCTCTTAGGCTCTTCTCCTGATTTTAATTTTTTAGACTCTTCTCCTGATTTTAGTTTTTTTTAGACTCTTCTCCTGATTTTAATTCTTTTAGGCTCTTCTCCTGATTTTATTTTTTTAGGCTCTTCTCCTGATTTTAATTTTTTTATGCTCCTCTCCTGATTTTAATTCTCTTAGGCTCTTCTCCTGATTTTAATTCTCTTAGGCTGTTCTCCTGATTTTAATTCTTTTAGGTTCTTTTCCTGATTTTAATTCTTTTAGGTTCTTTTCCTGATTTTAATTCTCTTAGGCTGTTCTCCTGATTTTAATTCTCTTAGGCTCTTCTCCTAATTTTAATTTTTTAGACTCTTCTCCTGATTTTAATTTTTTTAGGCTCTTCTCCTGATTTTATTTTTTTTAGGCTCTTCTCCTGATTTTAATTTTTTTATGGTCTTCTCCTGATTTTATTTCTCTTAGGCTCTTCTTTTGATTTTATTTTTTTTAGACTCTTCTCCTGATTGTAATTCTTTTAGGCTCTTCTCCTGATTTTATTTTTTATAGGCTCTTCTCCTGATTTTAATTTTTTTATGCTCCTCTCCTGATTTTAATTCTCTTAGGCTTATCTCCTGATTTTAATTCTCTTAGGCTGTTCTCCTGATTTTCATTCTTTTAGGCTCTTCTCCTGATTTTATTTTTTATAGGCTCTTCTCTTGATTTTAATTTTTTTATGCTCCTCTCCTGATTTTAATTCTCTTAGGCTGTTCTCCTGATTTTAATTCTTTTAGGTTCTTTTCCTGATTTTAATTCTCTTAGGCTGTTCTCCTGATTTTAATTTTTTTAGGCTCTTCTCCTGATTTCAATTTTTTTAGGCTCTTGTCCTGATTTTAATTTTCTTAGGCTCTTGTCCTGATTTTAATTTTCTTAGGCTCTTGTCCTGATTTTAATTTTCTTAGGCTCTTGTCCTGATTTTAATTTTCTTAGGCTCTTGTCCTGATTTTAATTTTCTTAGGCTCTTGTCCTGATTTTAATTTTCTTAGGCTCTTGTCCTGATTTTAATTTTCTTAGGCTCTTGTCCTGATTTTAATTTTCTTAGGCTCTTGTCCTGATTTTAATTTTCTTAGGCTCTTGTCCTGCTTTTAATTTTCTTAGGCTCTTCTCCTGCTTTTAATTTTTGTAGGCTCCTCTCCTGCTTTTAATTTTTGTAGGCTCCTCTCCTGCTTTTAATTTTTGTAGGCTCCTCTCCTGCTTTTAATTTTTGTTAAGCTCTTCTCCTGATTTTAATTTTCTTAGGCTCTTTTCCTGATTTTAATTTTTTTAGGTTCTTTTCCTGATTTTAATTTTTTAAGGCTCTTTTCCTGATTTTATTTCTCTTAGGCTCTTCTCCTGTTTTTAATTTATTTAGGCTCTTCTCCTGATTTTAATTTTTAGACTCCTGATTTTAATTCTTTTAGGCTCTTCTGATTTTAATTTTATAGGCTCTACTCCTGATTTTAATTTTTTTAGGCTCCTTTCCTTCTTTTAATTTTCTTAGGCTTATCTCCTGGTTTTATTTCTCTTAGACTTATCTCCTGGTTTTAATTTTTTTAGACTCTTCTCCTGATTGTAATTTTTTTACGCTCTCTTCCTGATTTTAATTTTTTTATGCTCTTTTCCTGATTTCAATACTCTTAGGCTCTTTTCCTGATTTTATTTCTCTTAGGCTCTTCTCCTGATTTTATTTCTCTTAGGCTCTTCTCCTGATTTTATTTCTCTTAGGCTCTTCTCCTGATTTTCATTTTTTTAGGCTCTTCTCCTGATTTTAATTTTTTTAGGCTCTTCTCCTGATTTTAATTTTCTTAGGCTCTTCTCCTGATTTTATTTCTCTTAGGCTCTTCTCCTGATTTTATTTCTCTTTGGCTCTTCTCCTGATTTTATTTCTCTTTGGCTCTTCTCCTGATTTTATTTCTCTTAGGCTCTTCTCCTGATTTTATTTCTTTTAGGCTCTTCTCCTGATTTTATTTCTCTTAGGCTCTTTTCCTGATTTAAAGTTTTTTAGGCTCTTCTCCTTCTTTTAATTTTCTAAGGCTTATCTCCTGGTTTTATTTCTCTTAGACTTATCTCCTGGTTTTAATTTTTTTAGACTCTTCTCCTGATTGTAATTTTTTTAGACTCTTCTCCTGATTTTAATTCTCTTAGGCTCTTTTCCTGATTTTAATTCTCTTAGTCTCTTCTCCTGATTTTAATTCTCTTAGGCTCTTCTCCTGCGTTTAATTCTCTTAGGCTCTTCTCCTGATTTTAATTTTTTTAGGCTCTTCTCGTGATGTTAATTGTTTTGGTTCTTTTCCTGATTTTAATTTTTTTTAGGCTCTTCTCCTGATTTTAATTTTTTTAGGCTCTTCTCCTGATTTTAATTTTCTTAGGCTCTTCTCCTGATTTTAATTTTCTTAGGCTCTTCTCCTGATTTTAATTCTCTTAGGCTCTTCTCCTGATTTTATTTCTCTTAGGCTCTTCTCCTGATTTTATTTCTCTTAGGCTCTTCTCCTGATTTAAAGTTTTTAGGCTCTTCTCCTGATTTTCATTTTTTTAGGCTCTTCTCCTTCTTTTAATTTTCTAAGGCTTATCTCCTGGTTTTATTTCTCTTAGACTTATCTCCTGGTTTTAATTTTTTTAGACTCTTTTCCTGATTGTAATTTTTTTAGGCTCTTTTCCTGATTTTAATTTTTTTGGGCTCTTTTCCTGATTTTATTTCTCTTAGGCTCTTCTCCTTCTTTTAATTTTCTTAGGCTTATCTCCTGGTTTTATTTCTCTTAGGCTTATCTCCTGATTTTAAGTTTTTTAGGCTCTTCTCCTGATTTTAATTTTTTTATGGTCTTCTCCTGATTTTAATTTTCTTAGGCTCTTCTCCTGATTTTATTTCTCTTAGGCTCTTCTCCTGATTTTAATTCTGTTAGGCTCTTCTCCTTCTTTAAATTTTTTTTGACTCTTCTCCTGATTTTAATTCTCTTAGGCTCTTCTCCTGATTTTTTTTTTTATGCTCCACTCCTGATTTTAAGTCTCTTAGGCTGTTCTCCTGATTTTAATTTTTTTAAGCTCTTCTCCTGATTTTAATTTTTTTTAAGCTCTTCTCCTGAGTTTAGTTTTTTTAGGCTTAACTGCTGATTTTAATTTTTTTAGGCTGTTTTCCTGATTTTAATTTTCTTTGGCTCTTCTCCTGATTTTATTTACTCTTAGGCTTATCTCCTAATTTTAATTTTTTAGACTCTTCTCCTGATTTTAATTTTTTTAGGCTCTTCTCCTGATTTTAATTTTTTTATGGTCTTCTCCTGATTTTATTTCTCTTAGGCTCTTCTCCTGATTTTAATTTTTTTAGGCTCTTCTCCTGATTTTAATTTTTTTAGGCTCTTCTCCTGATTTTAATTTTTTTAGGCTCTTCTCCTGATTTTAATTCTTTTAGGCTCTTCTCCTGATTTTATTTTTTATAGGCTCTTCTCCTGATTTTAATTTTTTTATGCTCCTCTCCTGATTTTAATTTTCTTAGGCTCTTCTCCTGATTTTAATTCTCTTAGGCTCTTCTCCTGATTTCAATTTTTTTACGCTCTTCTCCTGCTTTTAATTGTTTTAGGCTCTTCTCCTGCTTTTAATTGTTTTAGACTCTTTTCCTGCTTTTAATTGTTTTAGGCTCTTCTCCTGCTTTTAATTGTTTTAGGCTCTTCTCCTGCTTTTAATTGTTTTAGGCTCTTCTCCTGCTTTTAATTGTTTTAGGCTCTTCTCCTGCTTTTATTTGTTTTAGGCTCTTCTCCTGCTTTTAATTTTTGTAGGCTCCTCTCCTGCTTTTAATTTTTTTTAAGCTCTTCTCCTGATTTTAGTTTTTTTAGGGTCTTCTCCTGATTTTAATTTTCTTAGGCTCTTCTCCTGATTTTAATTTTTATACTCCTGATTTTAATTCTTTTAGGCTCTTCTGATTTTAATTTTATAGGCTCTCTTCCTGGTTTTAATTTTTTTAGGCTCTTCCCCTGATTTTTATTTTTTTAGGCTCTTCTCCTGATTTTCATTTTTTTAGGCTCTTCTCCTGATTTTCATTTTTTTAGGCTCTTCTCCTGATTTTCATTTTTTTAGGCTCTTCTCCTGATTTTCATTTTCTTAGGCTTATCTCCTGGTTTTATTTCTCTTAGGCTTATCTCCTGGTTTTAATTTTTTTAGGCTCTTCTCCTGATTGTAATTTTTTTAGACTCTTCTCCTGATTTCAATTTTCTTAGGCTCTTTTCCTGATTTTAATTTTTTTGGGCTCTTTTCCTGATTTTATTTCTCTTAGGCTCTTCTCCTGATTTAAAGTTTTTTAGACTCTTCTCCTGCTTTTTTTTCTCTTAGGCTTATCTCCTGGTTTTAATTTTTTTAGACTCTTCTCCTGATTTTATTTTTTTAGACTCTTCTCCTGATTTTGTTTCTCTTAGGCTCTTCTCCTGATTTTAATTTTTTTAGGCTCTTCTCCTGATTTTAATTCTGTTAGGCTCTTCTCCTTCTTTAAATTTTTTTGGACTCTTCTCTTGATTGTAATTCTCTTAGGCTCTTCTCCTGATTTTGATTTTCTTAGGTTCTTCTCCTGATATTTTTCTTTTTTATGCTCCTCTCCTGATTTTAATTTTCTAAGGTTCTTCTCCTGATTTTAATTCTCTTAGGCTCTTCTCCTGTTTTTTTTTTTTTATGCTCCACTCCTGATTTTAAGTCTCTTAGGCTGTTCTCCTGTTTTTAATTTTTTTAGGCTCTTCTCCTGATTTTATGTTTTTTAAGCTCTTCTCCTGAGTGTAGTTTTTTTAGGCTTAACTGCTGATTTTATTTTTTTTTGGCTCTTTTCCTGATTTTATTTCTCTTAGGCTCTTCTCCTTCTTTTAATTTTCTTAGGCTTATCTCCTGGTTTTATTTCTCTTAGGCTTATCTCCTGATTTTAAGTTTTTTAGGCTCTTCTCCTGATTTTAATTTTTTTATGGTCTTCTCCTGATTTTAATTTTCTTAGGCTCTTCTCCTGATTTTATTTCTCTTAGGCTCTTCTCCTGATTTTATTTCTCTTAGGCTCTTCCCCTGATTTTTTTTTTTATGCTCCACTCCTGATTTTAAGTCTCTTAGGCTGTTCTCCTGATTTTGATTTTTTTTAGGGTCTTCTCCTGAGTTTAGTTTTTTTAGGCTTAACTGCTGATTTTATTTTTTTTAGGCTCTTTTCATGATTTTAATTTTCTTTGGCTCTTCTCCTGATTTTATTTACTCTTAGGCTTATCTCCTAATTTTAATTTTTTAGACTCTTCTCCTGATTTTAATTTTTTTAGACTCTTTTCCTGATTTTAATTTTCTTTTGCTCTTCTCCTGATTTTATTTACTCTTAGGCTTATCTCCTAATTTTAATTTTTTAGACTCTTCTCCTGATTTTAATTTTTTTAGGCTCTTCTCCTGATTTTATTTTTTTTAGGCTCTTCTCCTGATTTTAATTTTTTTATGGTCTTCTCCTGATTTTATTTCTCTTAGGCTCTTCTCCTGATTTTAATTTTTTAGACTCTTCTCCTGATTTTAGTTTTTTTTAGACTCTTCTCCTGATTTTAATTCTTTTAGGCTCTTCTCCTGATTTTATTTTTTTAGGCTCTTCTCCTGATTTTAATTTTTTTATGCTCCTCTCCTGATTTTAATTCTCTTAGGCTCTTCTCCTGATTTTAATTCTCTTAGGCTGTTCTCCTGATTTTAATTCTTTTAGGTTCTTTTCCTGATTTTAATTCTTTTAGGTTCTTTTCCTGATTTTAATTCTCTTAGGCTGTTCTCCTGATTTTAATTCTCTTAGGCTCTTCTCCTAATTTTAATTTTTTAGACTCTTCTCCTGATTTTAATTTTTTTAGGCTCTTCTCCTGATTTTATTTTTTTTAGGCTCTTCTCCTGATTTTAATTTTTTTATGGTCTTCTCCTGATTTTAATTCTTTTAGGTTCTTTTCCTGATTTTAATTCTTTTAGGTTCTTTTCCTGATTTTAATTCTCTTAGGCTGTTCTCCTGATTTTAATTCTCTTAGGCTCTTCTCCTAATTTTAATTTTTTAGACTCTTCTCCTGATTTTAATTTTTTTAGGCTCTTCTCCTGATTTTATTTTTTTTAGGCTCTTCTCCTGATTTTAATTTTTTTATGGTCTTCTCCTGATTTTATTTCTCTTAGGCTCTTCTTTTGATTTTATTTTTTTTAGACTCTTCTCCTGATTGTAATTCTTTTAGGCTCTTCTCCTGATTTTATTTTTTATAGGCTCTTCTCCTGATTTTAATTTTTTTATGCTCCTCTCCTGATTTTAATTCTCTTAGGCTTATCTCCTGATTTTAATTCTCTTAGGCTGTTCTCCTGATTTTCATTCTTTTAGGCTCTTCTCCTGATTTTATTTTTTATAGGCTCTTCTCTTGATTTTAATTTTTTTATGCTCCTCTCCTGATTTTAATTCTCTTAGGCTGTTCTCCTGATTTTAATTCTTTTAGGTTCTTTTCCTGATTTTAATTCTCTTAGGCTGTTCTCCTGATTTTAATTTTTTTAGGCTCTTCTCCTGATTTCAATTTTTTTAGGCTCTTGTCCTGATTTTAATTTTCTTAGGCTCTTGTCCTGATTTTAATTTTCTTAGGCTCTTGTCCTGATTTTAATTTTCTTAGGCTCTTGTCCTGATTTTAATTTTCTTAGGCTCTTGTCCTGATTTTAATTTTCTTAGGCTCTTGTCCTGATTTTAATTTTCTTAGGCTCTTGTCCTGCTTTTAATTTTCTTAGGCTCTTGTCCTGCTTTTAATTTTCTTAGGCTCTTCTCCTGATTTTAATTTTCTTAGGCTCTTCTCCTGCTTTTAATTTTTGTAGGCTCCTCTCCTGCTTTTAATTTTTGTTAAGCTCTTCTCCTGATTTTAATTTTTTTAGGCTCTTCTCCTGATTTTAATTTTCTTAGGCTCCTCTCCTGATTTTATTTCTCTTAGGCTCTTTTCCTGATTTTAATTTTTTTAGGTTCTTTTCCTGATTTTAATTTTTTAAGGCTCTTTTCCTGATTTTATTTCTCTTAGGCTCTTCTCCTGTTTTTAATTTATTTAGGCTCTTCTCCTGATTTTAATTTTTAGACTCCTGATTTTAATTCTTTTAGGCTCTTCTGATTTTAATTTTATAGGCTCTACTCCTGATTTTAATTTTTTTAGGCTCCTTTCCTTCTTTTAATTTTCTTAGGCTTATCTCCTGGTTTTATTTCTCTTAGACTTATCTCCTGGTTTTAATTTTTTTAGACTCTTCTCCTGATTGTAATTTTTTTACGCTCTCTTCCTGATTTTAATTTTTTTATGCTCTTTTCCTGATTTCAATACTCTTAGGCTCTTTTCCTGATTTTATTTCTCTTAGGCTCTTCTCCTGATTTTATTTCTCTTAGGCTCTTCTCCTGATTTTATTTCTCTTAGGCTCTTCTCCTGATTTTATTTCTCTTAGGCTCTTCTCCTGATTTTCATTTTTTTAGGCTCTTCTCCTGATTTTCATTTTTTTAGGCTCTTCTCCTGATTTTAATTTTTTTAGGCTCTTCTCCTGATTTTAATTTTCTTAGGCTCTTCTCCTGATTTTATTTCTCTTAGGCTCTTCTCCTGATTTTATTTCTCTTAGGCTCTTCTCCTGATTTTATTTCTTTTAGGCTCTTCTCCTGATTTTATTTCTCTTAGGCTCTTTTCCTGATTTAAAGTTTTTTAGGCTCTTCTCCTTCTTTTAATTTTCTAAGGCTTATCTCCTGGTTTTATTTCTCTTAGACTTATCTCCTGGTTTTAATTTTTTTAGACTCTTCTCCTGATTGTAATTTTTTTAGACTCTTCTCCTGATTTTAATTCTCTTAGGCTCTTTTCCTGATTTTAATTCTCTTAGTCTCTTCTCCTGATTTTAATTCTCTTAGGCTCTTCTCCTGCGTTTAATTCTCTTAGGCTCTTCTCCTGATTTTAATTTTTTTAGGCTCTTCTCGTGATGTTAATTGTTTTGGTTCTTTTCCTGATTTTAATTTTTTTTAGGCTCTTCTCCTGATTTTAATTTTTTTAGGCTCTTCTCCTGATTTTAATTTTCTTAGGCTCTTCTCCTGATTTTAATTTTCTTAGGCTCTTCTCCTGATTTTAATTCTCTTAGGCTCTTCTCCTGATTTTATTTCTCTTAGGCTCTTCTCCTGATTTTATTTCTCTTAGGCTCTTCTCCTGATTTAAAGTTTTTAGGCTCTTCTCCTGATTTTCATTTTTTTAGGCTCTTCTCCTTCTTTTAATTTTCTAAGGCTTATCTCCTGGTTTTATTTCTCTTAGACTTATCTCCTGGTTTTAATTTTTTTAGACTCTTTTCCTGATTGTAATTTTTTTAGGCTCTTTTCCTGATTTTAATTTTTTTGGGCTCTTTTCCTGATTTTATTTCTCTTAGGCTCTTCTCCTTCTTTTAATTTTCTTAGGCTTATCTCCTGGTTTTATTTCTCTTAGGCTTATCTCCTGATTTTAAGTTTTTTAGGCTCTTCTCCTGATTTTAATTTTTTTATGGTCTTCTCCTGATTTTAATTTTCTTAGGCTCTTCTCCTGATTTTATTTCTCTTAGGCTCTTCTCCTGATTTTATTTCTCTTAGGCTCTTCTCCTGATTTTAATTCTGTTAGGCTCTTCTCCTTCTTTAAATTTTTTTTGACTCTTCTCCTGATTTTAATTCTCTTAGGCTCTTCTCCTGATTTTTTTTTTTATGCTCCACTCCTGATTTTAAGTCTCTTAGGCTGTTCTCCTGATTTTAATTTTTTTAGGCTCTTCTCCTGATTTTAATTTTTTTTAAGCTCTTCTCCTGAGTTTAGTTTTTTTAGGCTTAACTGCTGATTTTAATTTTTTTAGGCTGTTTTCCTGATTTTAATTTTCTTTGGCTCTTCTCCTGATTTTATTTACTCTTAGGCTTATCTCCTAATTTTAATTTTTTAGACTCTTCTCCTGATTTTAATTTTTTTAGGCTCTTCTCCTGATTTTAATTTTTTTATGGTCTTCTCCTGATTTTATTTCTCTTAGGCTCTTCTCCTGATTTTAATTTTTTTAGGCTCTTCTCCTGATTTTAATTTTTTTAGGCTCTTCTCCTGATTTTAATTTTTTTAGGCTCTTCTCCTGATTTTAATTTTCTTAGGCTCTTCTCCTGATTTCAATTTTTTTACGCTCTTCTCCTGCTTTTAATTGTTTTAGGCTCTTCTCCTGCTTTTAATTGTTTTAGGCTCTTCTCCTGCTTTTAATTGTTTTAGGCTCTTCTCCTGCTTTTAATTGTTTTAGGCTCTTCTCCTGCTTTTAATTGTTTTAGGCTCTTCTCCTGCTTTTATTTGTTTTAGGCTCTTCTCCTGCTTTTAATTTTTGTAGGCTCCTCTCCTGCTTTTAATTTTTTTTTAAGCTCTTCTCCTGATTTTAGTTTTTTTAGGGTCTTCTCCTGATTTTAATTTTCTTAGGCTCTTCTCCTGATTTTAATTTTTATACTCCTGATTTTAATTCCTTTAGGCTCTTCTGATTTTAATTTTATAGGCTCTCTTCCTGGTTTTAATTTTTTTAGGCTCTTCCCCTGATTTTTATTTTTTTAGGCTCTTCTCCTGATTTTCATTTTTTTAGGCTCTTCTCCTGATTTTCATTTTTTTAGGCTCTTCTCCTGATTTTCATTTTCTTAGGCTCTTCTCCTGATTTTCATTTTCTTAGGCTTATCTCCTGGTTTTATTTCTCTTAGGCTTATCTCCTGGTTTTAATTTTTTTAGGCTCTTCTCCTGATTGTAATTTTTTTAGACTCTTCTCCTGATTTCAATTTTCTTAGGCTCTTTTCCTGATTTTAATTTTTTTGGGCTCTTTTCCTGATTTTATTTCTCTTAGGCTCTTCTCCTGATTTAAAGTTTTTTAGACTCTTCTCCTGCTTTTTTTTCTCTTAGGCTTATCTCCTGGTTTTAATTTTTTTAGACTCTTCTCCTGATTTTATTTTTTTAGACTCTTCTCCTGATTTTGTTTCTCTTAGGCTCTTCTCCTGATTTTAATTTTTTTAGGCTCTTCTCCTGATTTTAATTCTGTTAGGCTCTTCTCCTTCTTTAAATTTTTTTGGACTCTTCTCTTGATTGTAATTCTCTTAGGCTCTTCTCCTGATTTTGATTTTCTTAGGTTCTTCTCCTGATATTTTTCTTTTTTATGCTCCTCTCCTGATTTTAATTTTCTAAGGTTCTTCTCCTGATTTTAATTCTCTTAGGCTCTTCTCCTGTTTTTTTTTTTTATGCTCCACTCCTGATTTTAAGTCTCTTAGGCTGTTCTCCTGTTTTTAATTTTTTTAGGCTCTTCTCCTGATTTTATGTTTTTTAAGCTCTTCTCCTGAGTGTAGTTTTTTTAGGCTTAACTGCTGATTTTATTTTTTTTTGGCTCTTTTCCTCATTTTATTTCTCTTAGGCTCTTCTCCTTCTTTTAATTTTCTTAGGCTTATCTCCTGGTTTTATTTCTCTTAGGCTTATCTCCTGATTTTAAGTTTTTTAGGCTCTTCTCCTGATTTTAATTTTTTTATGGTCTTCTCCTGATTTTAATTTTCTTAGGCTCTTCTCCTGATTTTATTTCTCTTAGGCTCTTCTCCTGATTTTATTTCTCTTAGGCTCTTCCCCTGATTTTTTTTTTTATGCTCCACTCCTGATTTTAAGTCTCTTAGGCTGTTCTCCTGATTTTGATTTTTTTTAGGGTCTTCTCCTGAGTTTAGTTTTTTTAGGCTTAACTGCTGATTTTATTTTTTTTAGGCTCTTTTCCTGATTTTAATTTTCTTTGGCTCTTCTCCTGATTTTATTTACTCTTAGGCTTATCTCCTAATTTTAATTTTTTAGACTCTTCTCCTGATTTTAATTTTTTTAGACTCTTTTCCTGATTTTAATTTTCTTTTGCTCTTCTCCTGATTTTATTTACTCTTAGGCTTATCTCCTAATTTTAATTTTTTAGACTCTTCTCCTGATTTTAATTTTTTTAGGCTCTTCTCCTGATTTTATTTTTTTTAGGCTCTTCTCCTGATTTTAATTTTTTTATGGTCTTCTCCTGATTTTATTTCTCTTAGGCTCTTCTCCTGATTTTAATTTTTTAGACTCTTCTCCTGATTTTAGTTTTTTTTAGACTCTTCTCCTGATTTTAATTCTTTTAGGCTCTTCTCCTGATTTTATTTTTTTAGGCTCTTCTCCTGATTTTAATTTTTTTATGCTCCTCTCCTGATTTTAATTCTCTTAGGCTCTTCTCCTGATTTTAATTCTCTTAGGCTGTTCTCCTGATTTTAATTCTTTTAGGTTCTTTTCCTGATTTTAATTCTTTTAGGTTCTTTTCCTGATTTTAATTCTCTTAGGCTGTTCTCCTGATTTTAATTCTCTTAGGCTCTTCTCCTAATTTTAATTTTTTAGACTCTTCTCCTGATTTTAATTTTTTTAGGCTCTTCTCCTGATTTTATTTTTTTTAGGCTCTTCTCCTGATTTTAATTTTTTTATGGTCTTCTCCTGATTTTAATTCTTTTAGGTTCTTTTCCTGATTTTAATTCTTTTAGGTTCTTTTCCTGATTTTAATTCTCTTAGGCTGTTCTCCTGATTTTAATTCTCTTAGGCTCTTCTCCTAATTTTAATTTTTTAGACTCTTCTCCTGATTTTAATTTTTTTAGGCTCTTCTCCTGATTTTATTTTTTTTAGGCTCTTCTCCTGATTTTAATTTTTTTATGGTCTTCTCCTGATTTTATTTCTCTTAGGCTCTTCTTTTGATTTTATTTTTTTTAGACTCTTCTCCTGATTGTAATTCTTTTAGGCTCTTCTCCTGATTTTATTTTTTATAGGCTCTTCTCCTGATTTTAATTTTTTTATGCTCCTCTCCTGATTTTAATTCTCTTAGGCTTATCTCCTGATTTTAATTCTCTTAGGCTGTTCTCCTGATTTTCATTCTTTTAGGCTCTTCTCCTGATTTTATTTTTTATAGGCTCTTCTCTTGATTTTAATTTTTTTATGCTCCTCTCCTGATTTTAATTCTCTTAGGCTGTTCTCCTGATTTTAATTCTTTTAGGTTCTTTTCCTGATTTTAATTCTCTTAGGCTGTTCTCCTGATTTTAATTTTTTTAGGCTCTTCTCCTGATTTCAATTTTTTTAGGCTCTTGTCCTGATTTTAATTTTCTTAGGCTCTTGTCCTGATTTTAATTTTCTTAGGCTCTTGTCCTGATTTTAATTTTCTTAGGCTCTTGTCCTGATTTTAATTTTCTTAGGCTCTTGTCCTGATTTTAATTTTCTTAGGCTCTTGTCCTGCTTTTAATTTTCTTAGGCTCTTGTCCTGCTTTTAATTTTCTTAGGCTCTTCTCCTGATTTTAATTTTCTTAGGCTCTTCTCCTGCTTTTAATTTTTGTAGGCTCCTCTCCTGCTTTTAATTTTTGTTAAGCTCTTCTCCTGATTTTAATTTTTTTAGGCTCTTCTCCTGATTTTAATTTTCTTAGGCTCCTCTCCTGATTTTATTTCTCTTAGGCTCTTTTCCTGATTTTAATTTTTTTAGGTTCTTTTCCTGATTTTAATTTTTTAAGGCTCTTTTCCTGATTTTATTTCTCTTAGGCTCTTCTCCTGTTTTTAATTTATTTAGGCTCTTCTCCTGATTTTAATTTTTAGACTCCTGATTTTAATTCTTTTAGGCTCTTCTGATTTTAATTTTATAGGCTCTACTCCTGATTTTAATTTTTTTAGGCTCCTTTCCTTCTTTTAATTTTCTTAGGCTTATCTCCTGGTTTTATTTCTCTTAGACTTATCTCCTGGTTTTAATTTTTTTAGACTCTTCTCCTGATTGTAATTTTTTTACGCTCTCTTCCTGATTTTAATTTTTTTATGCTCTTTTCCTGATTTCAATACTCTTAGGCTCTTTTCCTGATTTTATTTCTCTTAGGCTCTTCTCCTGATTTTATTTCTCTTAGGCTCTTCTCCTGATTTTATTTCTCTTAGGCTCTTCTCCTGATTTTATTTCTCTTAGGCTCTTCTCCTGATTTTATTTCTCTTAGGCTCTTCTCCTGATTTTCATTTTTTTAGGCTCTTCTCCTGATTTTCATTTTTTTAGGCTCTTCTCCTGATTTTAATTTTCTTAGGCTCTTCTCCTGATTTTATTTCTCTTAGGCTCTTCTCCTGATTTTATTTCTCTTAGGCTCTTCTCCTGATTTTATTTCTTTTAGGCTCTTCTCCTGATTTTATTTCTCTTAGGCTCTTTTCCTGATTTAAAGTTTTTTAGGCTCTTCTCCTTCTTTTAATTTTCTAAGGCTTATCTCCTGGTTTTATTTCTCTTAGACTTATCTCCTGGTTTTAATTTTTTTAGACTCTTCTCCTGATTGTAATTTTTTTAGACTCTTCTCCTGATTTTAATTCTCTTAGGCTCTTTTCCTGATTTTAATTCTCTTAGTCTCTTCTCCTGATTTTAATTCTCTTAGGCTCTTCTCCTGCGTTTAATTCTCTTAGGCTCTTCTCCTGATTTTAATTTTTTTAGGCTCTTCTCGTGATGTTAATTGTTTTGGTTCTTTTCCTGATTTTAATTTTTTTTAGGCTCTTCTCCTGATTTTAATTTTTTTAGGCTCTTCTCCTGATTTTAATTTTCTTAGGCTCTTCTCCTGATTTTAATTTTCTTAGGCTCTTCTCCTGATTTTAATTTTTTTAGACTCTTCTCCTGATTTTGTTTCTCTTAGGCTCTTCTCCTGATTTTCATTTTTTTAGGCTCTTCTCCTTCTTTTAATTTTCTAAGGCTTATCTCCTTGTTTTATTTCTCTTAGACTTATCTCCTGGTTTTAATTTTTTTAGACTCTTTTCCTGATTGTAATTTTTTTAGGCTCTTTTCCTGATTTTAATTTTTTTGGGCTCTTTTCCTGATTTTATTTTTCTTAGGCTCTTCTCCTTCTTTTAATTTTCTTAGGCTTATCTCCTGGTTTTATTTCTCTTAGGCTTATCTCCTGATTTTAAGTTTTTTAGGCTCTTCTCCTGATTTTAATTTTTTTATGGTCTTCTCCTGATTTTAATTTTCTTAGGCTCTTCTCCTGATTTTATTTCTCTTAGGCTCTTCTCCTGATTTTATTTCTCTTAGGCTCTTCTCCTGATTTTAATTCTGTTAGGCTCTTCTCCTTCTTTAAATTTTTTTTGACTCTTCTCCTGATTTTAATTCTCTTAGGCTCTTCTCCTGATTTTTTTTTTTATGCTCCACTCCTGATTTTAAGTCTCTTAGGCTGTTCTCCTGATTTTAATTTTTTTAGGCTCTTCTCCTGATTTTAATTTTTTTTAAGCTCTTCTCCTGAGTTTAGTTTTTTTAGGCTTAACTGCTGATTTTAATTTTTTTAGGCTGTTTTCCTGATTTTAATTTTCTTTGGCTCTTCTCCTGATTTTATTTACTCTTAGGCTTATCTCCTAATTTTAATTTTTTAGACTCTTCTCCTGATTTTAATTTTTTTAGGCTCTTCTCCTGATTTTAATTTTTTTATGGTCTTCTCCTGATTTTATTTCTCTTAGGCTCTTCTCCTGATTTTAATTTTTTTAGGCTCTTCTCCTGATTTTAATTTTTTTAGGCTCTTCTCCTGATTTTAATTTTTTTAGGCTCTTCTCCTGATTTTAATTTTCTTAGGCTCTTCTCCTGATTTTAATTTTTTTATGCTCCTCTCCTGATTTTAATTTTCTTAGGCTCTTCTCCTGATTTTAATTCTCTTAGGCTCTTCTCCTGATTTCAATTTTTTTACGCTCTTCTCCTGCTTTTAATTGTTTTAGGCTCTTCTCCTGCTTTTAATTGTTTTAGGCTCTTCTCCTGCTTTTAATTGTTTTAGGCTCTTCTCCTGCTTTTAATTGTTTTAGGCTCTTCTCCTGCTTTTATTTGTTTTAGGCTCTTCTCCTGCTTTTAATTTTTGTAGGCTCCTCTCCTGCTTTTAATTTTTTTTTAAGCTCTTCTCCTGATTTTAGTTTTTTTAGGGTCTTCTCCTGATTTTAATTTTCTTAGGCTCTTCTCCTGATTTTAATTTCTATACTCCTGATTTTAATTCCTTTAGGCTCTTCTGATTTTAATTTTATAGGCTCTCTTCCTGGTTTTAATTTTTTTAGGCTCTTCCCCTGATTTTTATTTTTTTAGGCTCTTCTCCTGATTTTCATTTTTTTAGGCTCTTCTCCTGATTTTCATTTTTTTAGGCTCTTCTCCTGATTTTCATTTTCTTAGGCTTATCTCCTGGTTTTATTTCTCTTAGGCTTATCTCCTGGTTTTATTTCTCTTAGGCTTATCTCCTGGTTTTAATTTTTTTAGGCTCTTCTCCTGATTGTAATTTTTTTAGACTCTTCTCCTGATTTCAATTTTCTTAGGCTCTTTTCCTGATTTTAATTTTTTTGGGCTCTTTTCCTGATTTTATTTCTCTTAGGCTCTTCTCCTGATTTAAAGTTTTTTAGACTCTTCTCCTGCTTTTTTTTCTCTTAGGCTTATCTCCTGGTTTTAATTTTTTTAGACTCTTCTCCTGATTTTATTTTTTTAGACTCTTCTCCTGATTTTGTTTCTCTTAGGCTCTTCTCCTGATTTTAATTTTTTTAGGCTCTTCTCCTGATTTTAATTCTGTTAGGCTCTTCTCCTTCTTTAAATTTTTTTGGACTCTTCTCTTGATTGTAATTCTCTTAGGCTCTTCTCCTGATTTTGATTTTCTTAGGTTCTTCTCCTGATATTTTTCTTTTTTATGCTCCTCTCCTGATTTTAATTTTCTAAGGTTCTTCTCCTGATTTTAATTCTCTTAGGCTCTTCTCCTGTTTTTTTTTTTTATGCTCCACTCCTGATTTTAAGTCTCTTAGGCTGTTCTCCTGTTTTTAATTTTTTTAGGCTCTTCTCCTGATTTTATGTTTTTTAAGCTCTTCTCCTGAGTGTAGTTTTTTTAGGCTTAACTGCTGATTTTATTTTTTTTTGGCTCTTTTCCTCATTTTATTTCTCTTAGGCTCTTCTCCTTCTTTTAATTTTCTTAGGCTTATCTCCTGGTTTTATTTCTCTTAGGCTTATCTCCTGATTTTAAGTTTTTTAGGCTCTTCTCCTGATTTTAATTTTTTTATGGTCTTCTCCTGATTTTAATTTTCTTAGGCTCTTCTCCTGATTTTATTTCTCTTAGGCTCTTCTCCTGATTTTATTTCTCTTAGGCTCTTCCCCTGATTTTTTTTTTTATGCTCCACTCCTGATTTTAAGTCTCTTAGGCTGTTCTCCTGATTTTGATTTTTTTTAGGGTCTTCTCCTGAGTTTAGTTTTTTTAGGCTTAACTGCTGATTTTATTTTTTTTAGGCTCTTTTCCTGATTTTAATTTTCTTTGGCTCTTCTCCTGATTTTATTTACTCTTAGGCTTATCTCCTAATTTTAATTTTTTAGACTCTTCTCCTGATTTTAATTTTTTTAGACTCTTTTCCTGATTTTAATTTTCTTTTGCTCTTCTCCTGATTTTATTTACTCTTAGGCTTATCTCCTAATTTTAATTTTTTAGACTCTTCTCCTGATTTTAATTTTTTTAGGCTCTTCTCCTGATTTTATTTTTTTTAGGCTCTTCTCCTGATTTTAATTTTTTTATGGTCTTCTCCTGATTTTATTTCTCTTAGGCTCTTCTCCTGATTTTAATTTTTTAGACTCTTCTCCTGATTTTAGTTTTTTTTAGACTCTTCTCCTGATTTTAATTCTTTTAGGCTCTTCTCCTGATTTTATTTTTTTAGGCTCTTCTCCTGATTTTAATTTTTTTATGCTCCTCTCCTGATTTTAATTCTCTTAGGCTCTTCTCCTGATTTTAATTCTCTTAGGCTGTTCTCCTGATTTTAATTCTTTTAGGTTCTTTTCCTGATTTTAATTCTTTTAGGTTCTTTTCCTGATTTTAATTCTCTTAGGCTGTTCTCCTGATTTTAATTCTCTTAGGCTCTTCTCCTAATTTTAATTTTTTAGACTCTTCTCCTGATTTTAATTTTTTTAGGCTCTTCTCCTGATTTTATTTTTTTTAGGCTCTTCTCCTGATTTTAATTTTTTTATGGTCTTCTGCTGATTTTATTTCTCTTAGGCTCTTCTTTTGATTTTATTTTTTTTAGACTCTTCTCCTGATTGTAATTCTTTTAGGCTCTTCTCCTGATTTTATTTTTTATAGGCTCTTCTCCTGATTTTAATTTTTTTATGCTCCTCTCCTGATTTTAATTCTCTTAGGCTTATCTCCTGATTTTAATTCTCTTAGGCTGTTCTCCTGATTTTCATTCTTTTAGGTTCTGTTCCTGATTTTAATTCTTATAGGCTGTTCTCCTGATTTTAATTTTTTTAGGCTCTTCTCCTGATTTCAATTTTTTTAGGCTCTTGTCCTGATTTTAATTCTCTTAGGCTCTTGTCCTGATTTTAATTTTCTTAGGCTTTTCTCCTGATTTTAGTTTTCTTAGGCTCTTCTCCTGCTTTTAATTTTTGTAGGCTCCTCTCCTGATTTTAATTTTCTTAGGCTCTTCTCCTGATTTTAATTGTTTTAGGCTCTTCTCCCGATTTTAATTTTTTTAAGCTCTTCTCCTGATTTTAATTTTTTTTTATGGTCTTCTCCTGATTTTAATTGTTTTAGGCTCTTTTCCTGATTTTAATACTCTTAGGCTCTTCTCCTGATTTCAATTTTTTTAGGCTCTTATCCTGATTTTAATTTTCATGCAATTACACTAGTAAATTTTCAAGCCACTAAGTAATTACAAGCCAATTGTCTGATTTTTGTTAAAAACTACACCGATAAATATTGTTATGAAAGAAAAATATCTAGTAAGTAAAAAACGGCATAGCAACAGTGCGACCTAGGATTTGCACATGTATTTCACATGAAATACTGCCACCTGCCGACGGAAAACGGGAACTACATTAAAAAAATTGATAACTGCGCCACCTGCTGACAGAAAACAGGAACTGCTTTAAAAAAAATTCATAACAGCGCCACCTGCTGACAGAAAACAGGAACTGCATTTAAAGATATTCCTAACAGTGCCACCTGCCGGGAAAAAACTGCAATTGCAACTGAAAATTAATCGAACTGCTGCCACCTTGTGGACAATCATAGAATTGCACTTAAAATTTATGTATTTTTATTAATTTTTAATAAAAATTAAAAACCATCCAAATAACACCACATGCACTTCTCACAACACAAAGACAACCACCCACAAAACCCCCACCAATCCTAGGCCTACACCTATCCCGAATCCTAACCCTAGCCCTACCTGTAAGTTAAACCCTAGCCAAAACCCCAGACCTTCCCCGAGGGGAAGGACTATGCCTAGCCTTATAAATAATCCAAAGCCTTATCCTACCCCTACACCTGTCCCTAACCCTACACCTAAACTTAGCCTAAACCCCAACTCTACACATAATCCTAGGCCAACCCAAACCCTAAGTCAACACCTAACCCTAACCATAACCATCACCCCAACCCTAGGCCTAACCCACAACCTAACCCGAACACTACACCTAACCCTAAGCCAAACCTTAAGCCTAACTCTAACCCTAAACCTGGACCTAGGCCTAGAGGGAGGGTTACAGTCAGCAGTATGCTTACAGTTAGATTTAGGGTTAGGGTTTACAGTTATACTACACCTAAACCTACCCCTAAACATTAGGTTAGGGTTAGGGGTACAGTTAGGTTTAGGGGTAGGTTTAGGTGTAGCATTAGGGCTGGAGGGTGACAGTTGGGTTTAGGGGTTGGTTAAGTTGTGGCATTAGGGTTCAGGGGTACAGTCGGGTTTAGGGATAGGTTTAGGTGTAGCATTAGGGGTCGGGGGTACATTCGAGTTTAGGGGTAGGGTTCGGTCTGGCGTTAGGGTTCGGGGGTACAGTCGGGTTTAGGGGTACGGTTCGGTGTGGCATTAGGGTTCGGGGGTACAGTCGAGTTTAGGGGTAGGTTAAGGTGTGGCGTTAGGGTTCGGGGGTACAGTCCTGTCTAGGGGTAGGGTTAGGTGTGGCGTTAGGGTTCGGGGCTACAGTCGCGTCTAGGGGTAGGGTTCGTTCTGGCGTTAGGTTCGGGGGTACAGTCGCGTCTAGGGGTAGGGTTCGGTGTGGCGTTAGGGTTGGTGGGTACAGTCGCGTCTAGTGGTAGGGTTCGGTGTGGCGTTAGGGTTCGGGGGTACAGTCGCGTCTAGGGGTAGGGTTAGGTGTGGCGTTAGGGTTCGGGGGTACAGTCGCGTCTAGGGGTAGGGCTAGGTGTGGCGTTAGGGTTCGGGGGTACAGTCGCGTCTAGGGGTAGGGTTCGGTGTGGCGTTAGGGTTCGGGGGTACAGTCGCGTCTAGGGGTAAAGTTAGGTCTGGCGTTAGGGTTCGGGGGTACAGTCACGTCTAGGGGTAGGGTTCGGTCTGGCGTTAGGGTTCGGGGGTACAGTCGCGTCTAGGGGTAGGGTTCGGTGTGGCGTTAGGGTTCGGGGGTACAGTCGCGTCTAGGGGTAGGGTTCGGTCTGGCATTAGGGTTCGGGGGTACAGTCGCGTCTAGGGGTAGGGTTCGGTCTGGCGTTAGGGTTCGGGGTACAGTCCCGTTTAGGGGTACGGTTCGTTCTGGCGTTAGTGTTCGGGGGTACAGTCGCGTCTAGGGGTAGGGTTCGGTCTGGCGTTAGGGTTCGGGGGTACAGTCGCGTCTAGGGGTAGGGTTCGGTGTGGCGTTAGGGTTCGGGGGTACAGTCGCGTCTAGGGGTAGGGTTAGGTGTGGCGTTAGGGTTCGGGGGTACAGTCGCGTCTAGGGGTAGGGTTCGGTGTGGCGTTAGGGTTCGGGGGTACAGTCGCGTCTAGGGGTAGGGTTCGGTGTGGCGTTAGGGTTCGGGGGTACAGTCGCGTCTAGGGGTAGGGTTCGGTGTGGCGTTAGGGTTCGGGGGCGCGGTCGCGTCTAGGGGTAGGGTTCGTTCTGGCGTTAGGGTTCGGGGGTACAGTCGCGTCTAGGGGTAGGGTTCGGTCTGGCGTTAGGGTTCTGGGGTACAGTCGCGTCTACGGGTAGGGTTCGGTGTGGCGTTAGGGTTCGGGGGTACAGTCGCGTCTAGGGGTAGGGCTAGGTGTGGCGTTAGGGTTCGGGGGTACAGTCGCGTCTCGGGGTAAAGTTAGGTCTGGCGTTAGGGTTCGGGGGTACAGTCGCGTCTAGGGGTAAAGTTAGGTCTGGCGTTAGGGTTCGGGGGTACAGTCGCGTCTAGGGGTAGGGTTCGGTCTGGCGTTAGGGTTCGGGGGTACAGTCGCATCTAGGGGTAGGGTTCGTTCTGGTGTTAGGGTTCGGGGGTACAGTCGCGTCTAGGGGTAGGGTTCGGTCTGGCGTTAGGGTTTGGGGGCACAGTCCCGTTTAGGGGTCGGGTTCGGTGTGGCGTTAGAGTTCGGGGGTACAGTCGCGTCTGGGGGTAGGGCCCGGTGTGGCGTTAGGGTTCGGGGGTACAGTCGCGTCTAGGGGTAGGGTTCGTTCTGGCGTTAGGTTCGGGGGTACAGTCGCGTCTAGGGGTAGGGTTTGGTGTGGCGTTAGGGTTCGGGGGTACAGTCGCGTTTGCGGGTAGGGTTTGGTCTGACGTTAGGGTTCGGGGGTACAGTCGCGTCTAGGGGTAGGGTTAGGTGTGGCGTTAGGGTTCGGGGGTACAGTCGCGTCTAGGGGTAGGGTTCGGTGTGGCGTTAGGGTTCGGGGGCGCGGTCCCGTCTAGGGGTAGGGTTCGGTGTGGCGTTAGGGTTCAGGGGTACAGTCGCGTCTAGGGGTAGAGTTCGTTCTGGCGTTAGGGTTCGGGGGTGCAGTCGCGTCTAGGGGTAGGGTTCGGTGTGACGTTAGGGTTCTGGGGTACAGTCGCGTCTAGGGGTAGGGTTCGGTGTGGCGTTAGGGTTCGGGGGTACAGTCGCGTCTAGGGCTAGGGCTAGGTGTGGCGTTAGGGTTCGGGGGTACAGTCGCGTCTAGGGGTAGGGTTAGGTCTGGCGTTAGGGTTCGGGGGTACAGTCGCGTCTAGGGGTAAAGTTAGGTCTGGCGTTAGGGTTCTGGGGTACAGTCGCGTCTAGGGGTAGGGTTCGTTCTGGCGTTAGGGTTCGGGGGTACAGTCGCGTCTAGGGGTAGGGTTCGGTCTGGCGTTAGGGTTTGGGGGTACAGTCCCGTTTAGGGGTCGGGTTCGGTGTGGCGTTAGGGTTCGGGGGTACAGTCGCGTCTGGGGGTAGGGCCCGGTGTGGCGTTAGGGTTCGGGGGTACAGTCGCGTCTAGGGGTAGGGTTAGGTCTGGCGTTAGGGTTCGGGGGTACAGTCGCGTCTAGGGGTAAAGTTAGGTCTGGCGTTAGGGTTCGGGGGTACAGTCGCGTCTAGGGGTAGGATTCGTTGTGGCGTTAGGGTTCGGGGGTACAGTCGCGTCTAGGGGTAGGGTTTGGTGTGGCGTTAGGGTTCGGGGGTACAGTCCCGTTTAGGGGTAGGGTTCGGTGTGGCGTTAGGGTTCGGGGGTACAGTCCCGTTTAGGGGTACGGTTCGTTCTGGCGTTAGGGTTCGGGGGTACAGTCGCGTCTAGGGGTAGGGTTCGGTGTGGCATTAGGGTTTGGGTGTACAGTCGCGTCTAGGGGTAGGGTTCGGTGTGGCGTTAGGGTTCGGGGGTACAGTCCCGTTTAGGGGTAGGGTTCGTTCTGGCGTTAGGGTTCGGGGGTACAGTCGCGTCTGGGGGTAGGGCCCGGTGTGGCGTTAGGGTTCGGGGGTACAGTCGCGTCTAGGGGTAGGGCTAGGTGTGGCGTTAGGGTTCGGGGGTACAGTCGCGTCTAGGGGTAGGGTTCGGTCTGGCGTTAGGGTTCGGGGGTACAGTCGCGTCTAGGGGTAGGGTTCGGTGTGGCGTTAGGGTTCGGGGTACAGTCGCGTCTAGGGGTAGGGTTCGTTCTGGCGTTAGGGTTCTGCGGTACACTTGCGTCTAGGGGTAGGGTTAGGTGTGGTGTTATGCTTCGGGGGTACAGTCGCGTCTAGGGGTAGGGTTCGGTGTGGCGTTAGGGTTCGGGGGTACAGTCGCGTCTAGGGGTAGGGTTCGGTGTGGCGTTAGGGTTCGGGGGTACAGTCGCGTCTGCGGGTAGGGTTCGGTCTGACGTTAGGGTTCGGGGGTACAGTCGCGTCTAGGGGTAGGGTTCGGTGTGGCGTTAGGGTTCTGGGGTACAGTCGCGTCTAGGGGTAGGGTTTGGTGTGGCGTTAGGGTTCGGGGGTACAGTCGCGTCTAGGGGTAGGGTTAGGTCTGGCGTTAGGGTTTTGGGGTACAGTCGCGTCTAGGGGTAGGGTTCGGTGTGGCGTTAGGGTTCTGGGGTACAGTCGCGTCTAGGGGTAGGGTTCGGTGTGGTGTTAGGGTTCGGGGGTACAGTCGCGTCTAGGGGTAGGGTTCGGTGTGGCGTTAGGGTTCGGGGGTACAGTCGCGTCTAGGGGTAGGGTTCGGTCTGGCGTTAGGGTTCTGGGGTACAGTTGCGTCTAGGGGTAGGGTTCAGTGTGGCGTTAGGGTTCGGGGGTACAGTCGCGTCTAGGGGTAGGGCTAGGTGTGGCGTTAGGGTTCGGGGGTACCGTCGCGTCTAGGGGTAAAGTTAGGTCTGGCGTTAGGGTTCGGGGGTACAGTCGCCTCTAGGGGTAGGGTTAGGTGTGGCGTTAGGGTTCAAGGGCACGGTCGCGTCTAGGGGTAGGGTTCGGTGTGGCGTTAGGGTTCGGGGGCACGGTCGCGTCTTGGGGTGGAGTTCGGTGTGGCGTTAGGGTTCGGGGGTACGGTCGCGTCTAGGGGTAGGGTTCGGTGTGGCGTTAGGGTTCGAGGGTACAGTCGCGTCGAGGGGTAGGGTTCGGTGTGGCGTTAGAGTTCGGGGACACAGTCGCGTCTAGGGGTAGGGTTCGGTGTGGCGTTAGGGTTCGGGGGCACAGTCGCGTCTAGGGGTAGGGTTCGGTCCGGCGTTAGGGTTCGGGGGCGAGGTCGCGTCTAGGGGTAGGGTTCGGTCCGGCGTTAGGGTTCGGGGGCGCGGTCGCGTCTAGGGGTAGGGTTCGGTCCGGCGTTAGGGTTCGGGGGCGCGGTCGCGTCTAGGGGTAGGGTTCGGTCCGGCGTTAGGGTTCGGGGGCGCGGTCGCGTCTAGGGGTAGGGTTCGGTCCGGCGTTAGGGTTCGGGGGCGCGGTCGCGTCTAGGGGTAGGGTTCGGTCCGGCGTTAGGGTTCGGGGGCGCGGTCGCGTCTAGGGGTAGGGTTCGGTCCGGCGTTAGGGTTCGGGGGCGCGGTCGCGTCTAGGGGTAGGGTTCGGTCCGGCGTTAGGGTTCGGGGGCGCGGTCGCGTCTAGGGGTAGGGTTCGGTCCGGCGTTAGGGTTCGGGGGCGCGGTCGCGTCTAGGGGTAGGGTTCGGTCCGGCGTTAGGGTTCGGGGGCGCGGTCGCGTCTAGGGGTAGGGTTCGGTCCGGCGTTAGGGTTCGGGGGCGCGGTCGCGTCTAGGGGTAGGGTTAGGGTTAGGGTTAGGGTTAGGGTTAGGGTTAGGGTTAGGGTTAGGGTTAGGGTTAGGGTTAGGGTTAGGGTTAGGGTTAGGGTTAGGGTTAGGGTTAGGGTTAGGGTTAGGGTTAGGGTTAGGGTTAGGGTTAGGGTTAGGGTTAGGGTTAGGGTTAGGGTTAGGGTTAGGGTTAGGGTTAGGGTTAGGGTTAGGGTTAGGGTTAGGGTTAGGGTTAGGGTTAGGGTTAGGGTTAGGGTTAGGGTTAGGGTTAGGGTTAGGGTTAGGGTTAGGGTTAGGGTTAGGGTTAGGGTTAGGGTTAGGGTTAGGGTTAGGGTTAGGGTTAGGGTTAGGGTTAGGGTTAGGGTTAGGGTTAGGGTTAGGGTTAGGGTTAGGGTTAGGGTTAGGGTTAGGGTTAGGGTTAGGGTTAGGGTTAGGGTTAGGGTTAGGGTTAGGGTTAGGGTTAGGGTTAGGGTTAGGGTTAGGGTTAGGGTTAGGGTTAGGGTTAGGGTTAGGGTTAGGGTTAGGGTTAGGGTTAGGGTTAGGGTTAGGGTTAGGGTTAGGGTTAGGGTTAGGGTTAGGGTTAGGGTTAGGGTTAGGGTTAGGGTTAGGGTTAGGGTTAGGGTTAGGGTTAGGGTTAGGGTTAGGGTTAGGGTTAGGGTTAGGGTTAGGGTTAGGGTTAGGGTTAGGGTTAGGGTTAGGGTTAGGGTTAGGGTTAGGGTTAGGGTTAGGGTTAGGGTTAGGGTTAGGGTTAGGGTTAGGGTTAGGGTTAGGGTTAGGGTTAGGGTTAGGGTTAGGGTTAGGGTTAGGGTTAGGGTTAGGGTTAGGGTTAGGGTTAGGGTTAGGGTTAGGGTTAGGGTTAGGGTTAGGGTTAGGGTTAGGGTTAGGGTTAGGGTTAGGGTTAGGGTTAGGGTTAGGGTTAGGGTTAGGGTTAGGGTTAGGGTTAGGGTTAGGGTTAGGGTTAGGGTTAGGGTTAGGGTTAGGGTTAGGGTTAGGGTTAGGGTTAGGGTTAGGGTTAGGGTTAGGGTTAGGGTTAGGGTTAGGGTTAGGGTTAGGGTTAGGGTTAGGGTTAGGGTTAGGGTTAGGGTTAGGGTTAGGGTTAGGGTTAGGGTTAGGGTTAGGGTTAGGGTTAGGGTTAGGGTTAGGGTTAGGGTTAGGGTTAGGGTTAGGGTTAGGGTTAGGGTTAGGGTTAGGGTTAGGGTTAGGGTTAGGGTTAGGGTTAGGGTTAGGGTTAGGGTTAGGGTTAGGGTTAGGGTTAGGGTTAGGGTTAGGGTTAGGGTTAGGGTTAGGGTTAGGGTTAGGGTTAGGGTTAGGGTTAGGGTTAGGGTTAGGGTTAGGGTTAGGGTTAGGGTTAGGGTTAGGGTTAGGGTTAGGGTTAGGGTTAGGGTTAGGGTTAGGGTTAGGGTTAGGGTTAGGGTTAGGGTTAGGGTTAGGGTTAGGGTTAGGGTTAGGGTTAGGGTTAGGGTTAGGGTTAGGGTTAGGGTTAGGGTTAGGGTTAGGGTTAGGGTTAGGGTTAGGGTTAGGGTTAGGGTTAGGGTTAGGGTTAGGGTTAGGGTTAGGGTTAGGGTTAGGGTTAGGGTTAGGGTTAGGGTTAGGGTTAGGGTTAGGGTTAGGGTTAGGGTTAGGGTTAGGGTTAGGGTTAGGGTTAGGGTTAGGGTTAGGGTTAGGGTTAGGGTTAGGGTTAGGGTTAGGGTTAGGGTTAGGGTTAGGGTTAGGGTTAGGGTTAGGGTTAGGGTTAGGGTTAGGGTTAGGGTTAGGGTTAGGGTTAGGGTTAGGGTTAGGGTTAGGGTTAGGGTTAGGGTTAGGGTTAGGGTTAGGGTTAGGGTTAGGGTTAGGGTTAGGGTTAGGGTTAGGGTTAGGGTTAGGGTTAGGGTTAGGGTTAGGGTTAGGGTTAGGGTTAGGGTTAGGGTTAGGGTTAGGGTTAGGGTTAGGGTTAGGGTTAGGGTTAGGGTTAGGGTTAGGGTTAGGGTTAGGGTTAGGGTTAGGGTTAGGGTTAGGGTTAGGGTTAGGGTTAGGGTTAGGGTTAGGGTTAGGGTTAGGGTTAGGGTTAGGGTTAGGGTTAGGGTTAGGGTTAGGGTTAGGGTTAGGGTTAGGGTTAGGGTTAGGGTTAGGGTTAGGGTTAGGGTTAGGGTTAGGGTTAGGGTTAGGGTTAGGGTTAGGGTTAGGGTTAGGGTTAGGGTTAGGGTTAGGGTTAGGGTTAGGGTTAGGGTTAGGGTTAGGGTTAGGGTTAGGGTTAGGGTTAGGGTTAGGGTTAGGGTTAGGGTTAGGGTTAGGGTTAGGGTTAGGGTTAGGGTTAGGGTTAGGGTTAGGGTTAGGGTTAGGGTTAGGGTTAGGGTTAGGGTTAGGGTTAGGGTTAGGGTTAGGGTTAGGGTTAGGGTTAGGGTTAGGGTTAGGGTTAGGGTTAGGGTTAGGGTTAGGGTTAGGGTTAGGGTTAGGGTTAGGGTTAGGGTTAGGGTTAGGGTTAGGGTTAGGGTTAGGGTTAGGGTTAGGGTTAGGGTTAGGGTTAGGGTTAGGGTTAGGGTTAGGGTTAGGGTTAGGGTTAGGGTTAGGGTTAGGGTTAGGGTTAGGGTTAGGGTTAGGGTTAGGGTTAGGGTTAGGGTTAGGGTTAGGGTTAGGGTTAGGGTTAGGGTTAGGGTTAGGGTTAGGGTTAGGGTTAGGGTTAGGGTTAGGGTTAGGGTTAGGGTTAGGGTTAGGGTTAGGGTTAGGGTTAGGGTTAGGGTTAGGGTTAGGGTTAGGGTTAGGGTTAGGGTTAGGGTTAGGGTTAGGGTTAGGGTTAGGGTTAGGGTTAGGGTTAGGGTTAGGGTTAGGGTTAGGGTTAGGGTTAGGGTTAGGGTTAGGGTTAGGGTTAGGGTTAGGGTTAGGGTTAGGGTTAGGGTTAGGGTTAGGGTTAGGGTTAGGGTTAGGGTTAGGGTTAGGGTTAGGGTTAGGGTTAGGGTTAGGGTTAGGGTTAGGGTTAGGGTTAGGGTTAGGGTTAGGGTTAGGGTTAGGGTTAGGGTTAGGGTTAGGGTTAGGGTTAGGGTTAGGGTTAGGGTTAGGGTTAGGGTTAGGGTTAGGGTTAGGGTTAGGGTTAGGGTTAGGGTTAGGGTTAGGGTTAGGGTTAGGGTTAGGGTTAGGGTTAGGGTTAGGGTTAGGGTTAGGGTTAGGGTTAGGGTTAGGGTTAGGGTTAGGGTTAGGGTTAGGGTTAGGGTTAGGGTTAGGGTTAGGGTTAGGGTTAGGGTTAGGGTTAGGGTTAGGGTTAGGGTTAGGGTTAGGGTTAGGGTTAGGGTTAGGGTTAGGGTTAGGGTTAGGGTTAGGGTTAGGGTTAGGGTTAGGGTTAGGGTTAGGGTTAGGGTTAGGGTTAGGGTTAGGGTTAGGGTTAGGGTTAGGGTTAGGGTTAGGGTTAGGGTTAGGGTTAGGGTTAGGGTTAGGGTTAGGGTTAGGGTTAGGGTTAGGGTTAGGGTTAGGGTTAGGGTTAGGGTTAGGGTTAGGGTTAGGGTTAGGGTTAGGGTTAGGGTTAGGGTTAGGGTTAGGGTTAGGGTTAGGGTTAGGGTTAGGGTTAGGGTTAGGGTTAGGGTTAGGGTTAGGGTTAGGGTTAGGGTTAGGGTTAGGGTTAGGGTTAGGGTTAGGGTTAGGGTTAGGGTTAGGGTTAGGGTTAGGGTTAGGGTTAGGGTTAGGGTTAGGGTTAGGGTTAGGGTTAGGGTTAGGGTTAGGGTTAGGGTTAGGGTTAGGGTTAGGGTTAGGGTTAGGGTTAGGGTTAGGGTTAGGGTTAGGGTTAGGGTTAGGGTTAGGGTTAGGGTTAGGGTTAGGGTTAGGGTTAGGGTTAGGGTTAGGGTTAGGGTTAGGGTTAGGGTTAGGGTTAGGGTTAGGGTTAGGGTTAGGGTTAGGGTTAGGGTTAGGGTTAGGGTTAGGGTTAGGGTTAGGGTTAGGGTTAGGGTTAGGGTTAGGGTTAGGGTTAGGGTTAGGGTTAGGGTTAGGGTTAGGGTTAGGGTTAGGGTTAGGGTTAGGGTTAGGGTTAGGGTTAGGGTTAGGGTTAGGGTTAGGGTTAGGGTTAGGGTTAGGGTTAGGGTTAGGGTTAGGGTTAGGGTTAGGGTTAGGGTTAGGGTTAGGGTTAGGGTTAGGGTTAGGGTTAGGGTTAGGGTTAGGGTTAGGGTTAGGGTTAGGGTTAGGGTTAGGGTTAGGGTTAGGGTTAGGGTTAGGGTTAGGGTTAGGGTTAGGGTTAGGGTTAGGGTTAGGGTTAGGGTTAGGGTTAGGGTTAGGGTTAGGGTTAGGGTTAGGGTTAGGGTTAGGGTTAGGGTTAGGGTTAGGGTTAGGGTTAGGGTTAGGGTTAGGGTTAGGGTTAGGGTTAGGGTTAGGGTTAGGGTTAGGGTTAGGGTTAGGGTTAGGGTTAGGGTTAGGGTTAGGGTTAGGGTTAGGGTTAGGGTTAGGGTTAGGGTTAGGGTTAGGGTTAGGGTTAGGGTTAGGGTTAGGGTTAGGGTTAGGGTTAGGGTTAGGGTTAGGGTTAGGGTTAGGGTTAGGGTTAGGGTTAGGGTTAGGGTTAGGGTTAGGGTTAGGGTTAGGGTTAGGGTTAGGGTTAGGGTTAGGGTTAGGGTTAGGGTTAGGGTTAGGGTTAGGGTTAGGGTTAGGGTTAGGGTTAGGGTTAGGGTTAGGGTTAGGGTTAGGGTTAGGGTTAGGGTTAGGGTTAGGGTTAGGGTTAGGGTTAGGGTTAGGGTTAGGGTTAGGGTTAGGGTTAGGGTTAGGGTTAGGGTTAGGGTTAGGGTTAGGGTTAGGGTTAGGGTTAGGGTTAGGGTTAGGGTTAGGGTTAGGGTTAGGGTTAGGGTTAGGGTTAGGGTTAGGGTTAGGGTTAGGGTTAGGGTTAGGGTTAGGGTTAGGGTTAGGGTTAGGGTTAGGGTTAGGGTTAGGGTTAGGGTTAGGGTTAGGGTTAGGGTTAGGGTTAGGGTTAGGGTTAGGGTTAGGGTTAGGGTTAGGGTTAGGGTTAGGGTTAGGGTTAGGGTTAGGGTTAGGGTTAGGGTTAGGGTTAGGGTTAGGGTTAGGGTTAGGGTTAGGGTTAGGGTTAGGGTTAGGGTTAGGGTTAGGGTTAGGGTTAGGGTTAGGGTTAGGGTTAGGGTTAGGGTTAGGGTTAGGGTTAGGGTTAGGGTTAGGGTTAGGGTTAGGGTTAGGGTTAGGGTTAGGGTTAGGGTTAGGGTTAGGGTTAGGGTTAGGGTTAGGGTTAGGGTTAGGGTTAGGGTTAGGGTTAGGGTTAGGGTTAGGGTTAGGGTTAGGGTTAGGGTTAGGGTTAGGGTTAGGGTTAGGGTTAGGGTTAGGGTTAGGGTTAGGGTTAGGGTTAGGGTTAGGGTTAGGGTTAGGGTTAGGGTTAGGGTTAGGGTTAGGGTTAGGGTTAGGGTTAGGGTTAGGGTTAGGGTTAGGGTTAGGGTTAGGGTTAGGGTTAGGGTTAGGGTTAGGGTTAGGGTTAGGGTTAGGGTTAGGGTTAGGGTTAGGGTTAGGGTTAGGGTTAGGGTTAGGGTTAGGGTTAGGGTTAGGGTTAGGGTTAGGGTTAGGGTTAGGGTTAGGGTTAGGGTTAGGGTTAGGGTTAGGGTTAGGGTTAGGGTTAGGGTTAGGGTTAGGGTTAGGGTTAGGGTTAGGGTTAGGGTTAGGGTTAGGGTTAGGGTTAGGGTTAGGGTTAGGGTTAGGGTTAGGGTTAGGGTTAGGGTTAGGGTTAGGGTTAGGGTTAGGGTTAGGGTTAGGGTTAGGGTTAGGGTTAGGGTTAGGGTTAGGGTTAGGGTTAGGGTTAGGGTTAGGGTTAGGGTTAGGGTTAGGGTTAGGGTTAGTGGGTTAGGGTTAGGGTTAGGTTAGGGTTAGGGTTAGGGTTAGGGTTAGGTTAGGGTTGTTAGGGTTAGGGTTAGGGTTAGGGTTAGGGTTAGGGTTAGGGTTAGGGTTAGGGTTAGGGTTAGGGTTAGGGTTAGGGTTAGGGTTAGGGTTAGGGTTAGGGTTAGGGTTAGGGTTTGGTTAGGGTTAGGTTAGGGTTAGGGTTAGGGTTAGGGTTAGGGTTAGGGTTAGGGTTAGGGTTAGGGTTAGGGTTAGGGTTAGGGTTAGGGTTAGGGTTAGGGTTAGGGTTAGGGTTAGGGTTAGGGTTAGGGTTAGGGTTAGGGTTAGGGTTAGGGTTAGGGTTAGGGTTAGGGTTAGGTTAGGGTTAGGGTTAGGGTTAGGTTAGGGTTAGGGTTAGGGTTAGGGTTAGGGTTAGGTTAGGGTTAGGGTTAGGGTTAGGGTTAGGGTTAGGGTTAGGGTTAGGGTTAGGGTTAGGGTAGGGTTAGGGTTAGGGTTAGGGTTAGGGTTAGGGTTAGGGTTAGGGTTAGGGTAGGGTTAGGGTTAGGGTTGGGTTAGGGTTAGGGTAGGGTTAGGGTTAGGTTAGGGTTAGGGTTAGGGTTAGGGTAGGGTTAGGGTTAGGGTTAGGGTTAGGGTTAGGGTTAGGGTTAGGGTTAGGGTTAGGGTTAGGGTTAGGGTTAGGGTTAGGTTAGGGTTAGGGTTAGGGTTAGGGTTAGGGTTAGGGTTAGGGTTAGGGTTAGGGTTAGGGTTAGGGTTAGGGTTAGGGTTAGGGTTAGGGTTAGGGTTAGGGTTAGGGTTAGGGTTAGGGTTAGGGTTAGGGTTAGGGTTAGGGTTAGGGTTAGGGTTAGGGTTAGGGTTAGGGTTAGGGTTAGGGTTAGGGTTAGGGTTAGGGTTAGGGTTAGGGTTAGGGGTTAGGGTTAGGGTTAGGGTTAGGGTTAGGGTTAGGGTTAGGGTTAGGGTTTAGGGTTAGGGTTAGGGTTAGGGTTAGGGTTAGGGTTAGGGTTAGGGTTAGGGTTAGGGTTAGGGTTAGGGTTAGGGTTAGGGTTAGGGTTAGGGTTAGGGTTAGGGTTAGGGTTAGGGTTAGGGTTAGGGTTAGGGTTAGGTTAGGGTTAGGGTTAGGGTTAGGGTTAGGGTTAGGGGTTAGGGTTAGGGTTAGGGTTAGGGTTTAGGGTTAGGGTTAGGGTTAGGGTTAGGGTTAGGGTTAGGGTTAGGTTAGGGTTAGGGTTAGGGTTAGGGTTAGGGTTAGGGTTAGGGTTAGGGTTAGGGTTAGGTTAGGGGTTAGGGTTAGGGTTAGGGTTAGGGTTAGGGTTAGGGTTAGGTTAGGGTTAGGGTTAGGGTTAGGGTTAGGGTTAGGGTTAGGGTTAGGGTTAGGGTTAGGGTTAGGGTTAGGGTTAGGGTTAGGGTTAGGGTTAGGGTTAGGGTTAGGTTAGGGTTAGGGTTAGGGTTAGGGTTAGGGTTAGGGTTAGGGTTAGGGTTAGGGTTAGGGTTAGA
>NW_026990671.1:0-70637 GCF_036250125.1 Pseudopipra pipra | reverse complement strand
TATATATAGTGTATATAATGTGATGTATAAGAATTATCTTCATACAGTGTGTCGCAATAACTTTAGTTTATTAACTTATTCTACCTACTGTTGTAGAAGCAATCTTTTTTGCTTATTACTTTTAAAGTATTAGAGCATTTTATTAGTACTTTTTTAATATGCGTTAATTAATAATTAATCGCAGAAAGCTATTGTGTGTTTAATTGGTTGTATAATATAGTTACAATATTTATTTGTTTTATTCAGAAAATTTTTTCATGTGTAGTATAAGATCGCGTGTACTCGTCTCGGGAAGAAAGTGTAAAAATTGTTATTATTAGTAATTAACGTGCTGTAAATATTAATTTTTAATTATTACTTGATTTAAAAGTTTTACATTTCAATTGCATTTTACGTTTAAACAGTTATCAACTAAGAATTAATCTCTTAGGTCTAATACAAGATGTTATCATATAATAAATTATTTACTGATAAGGGATATGCTTTCATAAAGTCATGGATATTGGTTTTTGTATTTATAAGGTTTATAAAGTTTTCTAAACGGTAAGTGTAATATATATATATACTATGTATGAGCATATATGTTAAACGATTCTTTCCACCCCTTCCCCTACCTTTCCCTTTTATATATTTCCATTATATATGTAACATATATAAAACATAAAATATTAAATCTAAAAAAAGGTATTCGCGAATAAAGCAATTAAATATTGTAACTACATTATACAACCAATTAAACACACAATAGCTTATAGCGATTAATTATTAATCAACGCTAATTAAAAAAGAACTAAAAAAATGCTCTAACACTTTAAAAGTAATAAGCAAAAAAGATTGCTTCTACAACAGTAGGTAGAATAAGTTAATAAACTAAAGTTATTGCGACACACTGTATGAAGATAATTCTTATACATCACATTATATATACTATATATATACAAAGATAAAATAGAATCATTAAGAATCTTTAAGAATCTAATCCCCTCCTTCCCCCCCTACCCCCCCCTTCCCCCCCCTACCTCCCCCTTCCCCCCCCTACCCCCCCCTTCCCCCCCCACCCCCCCCTTCCCCCCCCACCCCCCCCTTCCCCCCCTTTCCCCCCCCTTCCCCCCCCACCCCCCCCTTCCCCCCCCGTCCCCCCCCCTTCCCCCTATCCCCCCGCGTCCCCCCCCGTCCCCCCCCGTCCCCCCTCACCTTGCCTCCCACCCCCCCTCCGCCACTACTCCCCCCTTCTCCTTCCCCCCCCCCCCCCCCCCCGCCTTCCCCCCCCGTTCCCCCCCGGGCAGGGGGTCCCGGGATGGGAGGAATCGCGGGGCGGATCTCCCCGCTCTGACCCCTCCCACCGCAGGACCCCACTCCCCCGGACGGGGGTCCCCCCGACCGCCCCCCGGGGCGGGGAGTCCCGAGGTGGGAGGGGCCAGAGGGGGGAACTCGCCCCTCCTCCCCTCCCACCCCGGGACCCCCTTTCCCGGAGGGGGCCCCGCCCCCGACCGCCCCCCGGGGGAGGAGTCCCGGGGTGGGAGGGATCAGTGGGAGGAGTTCCCCCCTCTGACCCCTCCCACCCGAGGACCCCACTGCCCTGGAGGGGGTCCCCAGGCCACCCCTCAGGGCGGGGAGTCCCGGGGTGGGAGGGGCCCGACAGGGGGAAAACTCCCCCCTCCCACCCCGGGACCCCCTTCTCCGGAGGGGATCCCCCTGCCCCCCTCCCCTGGCCCCTCCTCCTCCCTCCTCCCCCCTCCCCGAGCCCCCCCTGCCCCCGCCCACCTCCCCGAGCCCCCTCCTCCGGAGGGGACCCTCATCCCCTGCCCCCCCCGCCACCCCCTCGTCCCCCCGCCCGCGGAGCCCCCCGTGTGATGTCGGGACGGGCCGGAGCCCCGGCGGTGTCGGGCGGTGCTTGTGAACTGCAGGGGGGACCCGCCGAGCGGGCCCGGCCCCGTGGAAAGGGGGATCCAGGGGGGGCGCCGGCTCCGGCCCTCGCGGCTTTATTAAAGCGGCGCCCCCAAGCCCGCGGCTGCGGGGACACGGCCCGGGGGACAGGGGGACGGACGGGACGGGCGGGGGGGCAAGGACGGAGCGGGGGTGCGGGCAGGTCGGGCTGTGCAGCGGAGCAGCGAGGGGGGAGCAGGGGCAGGCAGGGGGGGCCGGGGGCAGGAGGGGGGGCCGGGCTGTGCAGGAGGGCAGCGACAGCGGCCGGGGAGAGGCGGCGTGCGGGGAGCGGGTGGAGGGTGGGGAGGAAGGGAGGGGACGAAAAAAAGGGGGAAAAGCAAAAGAAAGACAAAAACAAAAGCAAAGAAAAAGGGCCGCGGCAGCGAGAGGCTCCCGCGGCGCTGCTGCCTCCCCGCGCACTGCCCGAGCAAATGGCCGCGGGGGCGAGTTCCGGCGCTTAAATACCCCCGCCCCGACCCGCCCCCTGCCCGTCCCCGCCCCGCGCACCTGGACGGGCCCCGCCTCGCACACCTGTGCGGGCCCCGCTCCGCCCCGGCCCCGCCCCGGCCCCGCCCCGGCCGCGCCGTTTAAAGCCGGCAGAGCCGCGCTCGTCCCGAGTTTGCGGAGGAACCTCGTACCGGGATGCTGCGGGAGCGGTCGGCGCGTCGGAAGACCGAGGGTGGCGATGGAGCTCGGCAGGAGGACCGGGACAAGGATCGGGGCCAGGACCGGGACCGCGACCGGAGGAGCGAGGTTGGTTTGGGGCTGGGATGGGGCTCGGCATCCGGACGGGGACCAGGATCGGTGCCGGGCTCATCCCAGCCCGGCCTCGCCGCCTGTGCCCCGGCAACGCGGGCGAGAAGAGCCGCTCCGGGCCGGGCGCTGGGGCCGAGCGCGGCGGGGCCGCTCGGGCCGGGGCTCGGCCGGGGCCCGGTCGGGGGAGAACGGCGGCGCGTTCGTCGTGTAGACGCGGAGCCGGGGCTGGGACCGGCCGGGGCGCGGGGACACGCCGGGCCGGCCCCGGGACCCCCGAGGAGGGGTGCCGCCCGTACCCCCCGCGGGATCGGAGCTTCCCCGCTCGGGCACCCCCGAGGCCACCGCACCCGCTCCCGGGGCGAACATCGCCCGTCTCCCCCTTAAACGCGGCCCCAGGAGGTTCCCACCCCCAGGGCCCCCCGGGAACGAGGGCTCTGGGGCCCGCCGGGGCTCCGGCCACGGGCCCGCTCCGGCCGCGGGGAGCTGGGGGCCTGCCGGGGAGGGAAGAACGGCGGCAGCCCTTTCCCCGTTCCTCCCGTGCTCCGGGACTCCGAGCAGAGCTGCTCGTTTGTCCCCGTGTCCCTGTGTCTGTCCTCAGGCGGCCCCAGGAGCTGGCACTGACCGTGCCGCGGCTCGGGCACAGGCTGCTCCCAGCTCTGCCTGCGGAACTTCGGCAATTACCGACAGCAGTTCTTTGCCCTGCCATCCATAAGGTGCGGCTCATCTGACACCAGCCAGGTGAGACCTGAGGCTCTCCTTCCTCTCCCCCGCTTTCTCGGCAACTCGCAACCTCCCGGGGCAAACCCTCTGGTTTTCAAAATCCCGTTGAAACATTTCCTCTTTATTTGCAGACGGGGAAGGCCTTGCCTGGGAGGGAAACGGCTACAGGGGAGGAAACCAAGAAATGCTCCAACCGGATGGTGCTGCGCGAGTCAAAAGAGGGGCAAGACCGCGGGCAAATACAGTCAGGAAATGAGCTTTTATTCAATCTCTGCAGGAGCCCTTCGCAGCCACGGGCCGGAGGGAGCGCGGCCGGCTGGGCTGTGCCCGGCTGGGGACGGGCACCAATTCATCACTGCCCTGCTCAGGGAGGTTTTCCGGCCCCGTCCGGGCTTCACCCGACGGCTGCAAAGGTGCTCGTGCGGCATCCGAGCTCATTTCCAGGGATAAAGGAGCCAAACGAGTCCGGAGGGATCCCTCGCTCCGAGGCAAAGGCGTTTGGTCGAGTGTCGCCGCCTGGTCCCGCCTGCGGGGGAGCGTCTCCTCCAGGTGAGCCTTCGGAACCCAAAATGCCGGGGGGGCTCAGGTCGGGGCCGCTTTTCGGGCCCGGAGTTGGACGGAGCCCTCGGCGGCTCCCGCTTCCCGCCAGGAACGTTCTCGGGGCTCCCTGGGCAGTCCCAGCAGGGCAGGGAACGCGGACCGGGAGGAGGCCGGAGCGACAGACAGCGACCCAGCCCTGCTTGGGCTTCCTATTGCCAGGGGATGGATGAGCTGTGCCCTGGAGCCGTGCCCTACAGCCCCCGTGGGGTGGGCACGGGGAAAGGGCTGCCCGCGGCTCCTCAGCCGGGCGCTGCTCTGAACGGGCCCCCTGAGATGCCTCACCCTGGACACGCCCCAGCGCCAGCCCCAAAGGACCCAAAGAATCCAGCTGGCACTCGGCAGTGTCGGCACGGCGGGGCTGCAGAGCAGCGCGGGCAGCCATTCCCAGGGCCCACCTCCCAGAGCTCCCCCGCGCCCCCCACGTGTGTCCCGCCCGCCCCAAATCCCTGCCCTTCCAGCCGGAGGTGCTCTGAAAGCAGGGCTGTGCATCCCTTTCCTCGGGGAAAAGAATTCCCCGGGGTCGCTCCCGAGGCTCGGAAGGGACAGCGGCTTCCCGGCCCGGAGAGACGTCCTCGCCCGTGCTCAGGGGCTGCCTCGCCCCGGGCCGGGAGCGCGTCCGGCCCCCGCCTTCTCCTGGGCGAACACATCCCCTGGAGCCCGGCCCGGGGCGGAGAATCGGCCGAATTCCAAGGAACTCGCTCAAGTCCCCCCAGCGACACCGGCGGGGCTGGGGGAGGAGGGTTATAAACGGCAAAGTCTGTGGAAAATGAACCTGTCCTTGTCCCGATCCCGCTGAGCAGACCTGGAACCGTGGCTGCTTCCTGGCAAACCTGGCGTTAAAGTGGCAGCTCTGCGGGGGAAGATCCGGGCTCCAGGAGGCACTGGGAGGCTATTGCAGCAGGAATTCCCCATGGAATTGCGGGCTGTAGGTAGAATTCATCCAAACCTGCAATGCTGAGACCGGAACCCAAACCTGGGCCCCCCGCAGAGAACAATCTTTTTGCTGCCCTGTCGGCCAAAGCCGCTGCGCTGAGAGATCTTGGCAGCCTGAGGGAGGGCATTCTCTGCATCCCAGCAACCTCCATCTCCCTAGGGGACAATCAAAGTCCCAACCAATTCCTTTTGCCTTTCCACAGGGACGCTGACCCTTATTTGGTCCTGCTCTTCCACGGTCCATTTTGGGGGATGAGTTTGTGCTGGTTTACGTTCCACGACTCCACCCACAGCCGGAGGTTTGGGGTTGTGCTTCTCTACTCCCAGCAGGTTCCCTAAGGAGCTAGATACTCCAACAATCCCCTCGTTTGACTTTCTAGGTGAATTGTGCACAAGCCAGTCCCCCATTCCCTATCCAGGCTGGGAGTGCTCTTGCCCTTGGTACAGTTGGCTCTGGCTGGGCAGGAACTGAGAGCAGGACACGGGGCAGAGTGGATCAGCTGCCCAGGGAACCTCTAGGAGATGAAGCTACGGGATCCTCATTCCAATCAAGGGAACACATTCTGTCTCTGGCAGAAGCCGGGAGCCAAAGCAGATCCCGCCTGGCCAGGCTGGGGGGCAGCAGTTGGATCCACTCTGGGGGAAACCCCCTGTGCCTGCCAGGAGCTCTGACTCTGTTTGTCCTGCCAGCTCCTGACCAGTGTCAGGGCCCCTGGGAGGGATTCAGAATCCAAAGAAACCCCAAATCCTACCGCAGGATTCAATCAAAGGAAGAAAGCCATTATTGTCATAAAAAGCTTAAAAAGCTGTTAAAAATTCTAGGACAGCAATACTGGGATTCCCAGGAAACTTAGTAGTGTCTTGGTTCCATTTCAATGTATCTTTAGACCCTCAATGAACAGCTTGGAGAACTTCCCCTGGGATTTGGAGGCTGAGCAGGGTTTGCTTTGGATTGCTTGGCACCTCTGGCCCCAGCTGGTGCAAACACAACTTGGGCCAATGTGGTTAAACACACTTTCCCACACAAACAGTTGCTGTATCCTGCAGAAATTACCCCAAGTTTGCAGATAAAACCTTCATCTCTGTCCCTCCTCAGTTATCCCAGGTTTTCCGGGCTGGGAGTTACAAGGAGGCTGTAAATTCAAAGGCAAAAAGAGAAGGTCTGTCAGTAAAAGGCACAAAGAAGGGGAGAGGTTTCAAAAAACATTTCTGCAATCCAATGAATACCTCACTGAGGACCTCATTTATCCTTCAAAATATTCATTCTCTGCCCTGGACATTCCCTCAAGTTTTACCCCCAAAGGTTTCCCCTCCTGCCCACCCCTGACTGCCTCAGTGTCCATCAGGAGGTACATCCTCTCTGCTGCAGGTGACCTCACACTGGACCCACTGCATTTTCCCGACCTCTCCACATCTCAGCAACTCACTTCTACCTCAAGATGTTCATTCTCTACCCAGCAGACCACCTCCAGTTTACTCTCAACACTTTCCCCACCTCTCCACCACCCAGGAACTCATTTTCACCTCAGAAGATTCACTCTCTGCCCTGCAGATTCCCACAAGTTTTACCCCCCACATTTTCCCTGCAGGTCCGCAAGGTTTACCCCAGTTTACCCCAGGAGGTGCATTCTCTCTCCTCCACATGACCTCTGATTTTACAAACACAAATTTTCCCTCCCTGCCCACCACTGACTGCCTCACTGGACCTCAAAAGCCTCATTTTCTCCCCTAGGTGACATCCACACTTACCCTCACAGTTTTCCCTGCTTGCAAACTACTTATTACCTCATTTTTACCTCCAAACATTCATCCTCTGCCACAGAGATGACCTCAAAGTTTCCCCCAAAACCTCCTCACCTGTCCACTACTGTTTGCCCCAGTTTACCCCAGGAGGTGCATTCTCTCTGCTGCACATTACCTCAGGTTTGACAAACAAAGATTTCCCTCCCTGCCCACTGCTGACTGCCTCCCCTTACCCCAAAATATTCATTCTCTCTGTGACAGATTGCCCCACATTTTACTCCCAACATCTGCCTTACCTGTCCACGTCTGACCAGCTCCTTTGTACCTACAGAGGGTCATTCTGCACCCCACACACACCTCAGGCTTATCTCAAACCTCTCCCCACCTGTCTGCCACCCAGTGCCTCATCTTTACCTCAACAGGTTCCTTCTCTTCCCAGCAGATCACCTGAACTTTAACACCCACAATTGTCTGTGTCTCTCACCACTCATCACCTCAGGTTACCTCAGTGTGTTCATTCCCTGCCCTGCAGAGAATGAACCTCCTTTTTAACCCCCAAACTTTCCCCTTCCAGCCCACTCCTGATTACCTCTTCTTGAACACAAAAGAGTCATTCTCTCCCCAGAGTCTTCCCTACTGCACACTCCTGATTACCTCTTTTGGACCTCCAAATATTCATTCTCTGCCCTGCACATTTGCTCAAGTTTCACCCTCAGAAATTCCTCTGCCTCTCCCCTACTGACTGCCTCACTTTGTTCCAAAATGTTCCTTCTCTCTGCTGCACATTGCCACAGATTTGACCCCCACAATTTTCCCTACAAGTCCACCACTGAGTACCTCATGTTCATCTCTCAATATTCATTCTCTAACATAGAGATTGCCTCAGATATTTCCCTCCCAATTTTCCCTACGAGTCCACAACTGATTACCCCAGTTTACCTCAGGATGTACATTCTCTGCTCCACGTGACCTCAAATTTGACAAACACAAATTTTCTCTACCTGCCCAACACTGACTGCCTCACTTTACCCCAAGATATTCATTCTCTCTGCTACAGATTGCCCAGATTTTACTCCCAAAATTCTCCTTACCTACCCACATGTAATCAGCTCCTCTGTACAAATACATGTTCATTCTCTACTCTGTGGGCTACACCAAGTTTACCCTAAAACACTCTCCAACTGTCCACCACTGAGTACCTCATTTATACTTCAAAATATTCAGTCTCTGCCCTGAACGTTCCCTCAAGTTTTACCCCCAAAGGTTTCCTTTCCTGCCCACCCCTGACTGCCTCAGTGTCCATCATGATGTGCATTCTCTCTGCTCCACATCACCTCTGATTTTACCAACAGAAATTTCCCTCCCTGCCCACCACTCACTGCCTCACTTTACCTCCAAATGGTCATTCTGCCCTCTACAGATGACATCAAGTCTTACCCCCAACATGTCCCTTCCTCTACATCACCCATTTGCTCTTCCTGACGCCCCAAATTTCCATTCCATCCCTACACATTCCCTGAGTGTTTCCCTCCCAAGCATCCTTCCCTTCTTCCCTGTTTAATAACTCACACTCCAGCCCCAGGCACTCCACTCCCCCCTCAGTGGGACCCCTCCAAAATGCCACCTCCCTCCCCTCTGCAGCACCTCACCTTTTCCTACACAAACGGTTGCTGGGTCTCCTCGAAATTACCCCAAGTTGGCAGCTACAAATGTCACCTCTGTCCCTGCCATGTTCTCCCAGGTTTCCCCAGCTGGGAGCTGCAAGGAATTCAGGCCAGTGAATGGACATCAGGGAACAGCTCTACATGCAAAGGCAGAAAGAGAAGGTCTGTCAGCAAAAGGCACAAAGAAGGGGACAGGCTTCAGAAAACATTTCTGCAATCCAATGAATAACTATTCACAGTTTCCCAGGGAGAAGAACAGGAACTCACAGCCACCAAGGCCTGACAGTCCCCTGCAGCCAGAGCTCAGCACACAGCCAGAGAGGCAATTCCAGCATCTAAAAGAAAAAAAAGAAGAAAAAAGTGATTTATTTTGGTTTAAAGTTATTTTAAGTTGTTCCAAGCAAAGCAAGCCTTGCTCTGGTTTCAGTTGGGTGAACAGTGAGCGCTGGGCGAACAGTGAGCGCTGGGCACAGGGCACGTCATTAATGCCCAGGGGATGAGGCTTTGTGGGGGAGGGAAGAGCAGCTGATGGAGTTGCCCAATCCAATTCCTGCCCAGGGCCTGACTGGCCCAGGACAAACCCTCTGGCAGGCAGTGGTTTTGTTCCCTCTCATGGTCAGTGCCCAGTGTGTCCCTGTGGGCAGTGCCAGGCTGGGGACAGGCACACGCAGCATGACTTCATGCTGCTTCCTTAACAGGAGCACATCAAACTCATTGAAGCCAGAGAGGAAATTACAAACAAACAAAAGACCCAAAAAGATGCTTTGCACTGATACACTCTCTGGTTGATCATTCCAAAGGAAATTCTCCACAGATCAGAAGCAAGTACCAATACTTTGTCCTCTATTGAAAATTAATGACTTGAGAGGCTGGACATGTCCAGTGAGGGTTCAGGGCTCTGGTGGGTCCTTTATGGCTGATCCTGACCAGCCCAGGCCAAACCCAACCACCCCCATCCCAAACCTGGGGGCAACATTCAGACAGTTTGGAAACACTGCCCTTCCCTGCTACTCCGTCCTTCCTTACACATCCAGGGCCCAGGGAGCAAATGCCAACACCAGGAGGAGAGAAACGTGTCCCTCTGACTTACCCCACCCCACGGGCAGCACCAGGAGCCCCCAGCCCGGCCGGCGGGGCTGCAGCCTCTTGCCTTTGGCTGCTCCCAGCCCAGGGCACTTGGCAGAGCTGGGCTGGATCAGGGCTTTGGCCTGGCCTGGAAGAGAGGAGAACAAGGCAATTAAGGGCACGGGGCAAGTCAAAGGCTCCTGCCCTTCACCCTTCTCTTCAATTGCTCACTAGAGAGTTTTAGCCATGAAAAATCCAGGGGGGACAACAAATAAAATGTGGCATTTTTATTCCTCTCTCATTCAGGCACTAAAAGGAGGCTCAACTTTCTTATTGCATTCCTTGCCCCATTTGAACAGAACCCTTTTCATTCCAAACCTCCCTTGGGAGTTAGTCAATCCTCTGCCATTGGACTTTGGACAAAGGAAGAGACATCTGGGATGCTGGACTCCAGGAAATGAGGGAGAGAAACCTGACAGGGAAAGGATTCAAGGCACTCCAGAACTCAGAAATATGTTCATGCCTTGCCAGGCCACCCCAATTCTCTGCCACCCACCTGAGCTGGGCAGGTGAGGCCAAGGCTCCCCTTCCTCCTGCCAATCACTGTCCCAGCACACGAATCCCTGTGCTGGGTAGCTGGAGATTATAGGAGGGGAGTTGTGGGGGGAGACACGGAGAGAGAACAGGAACAGGGGTTGTTTGGGAACAGGCTGTGTGCAGCAGGGATGGGAACTGTAAGGAGGGAGGCTGGAGGAAGGCAGGGGGGGAGCACGGGCCTGCCTTGGCTGGATCCTTTCTCCCTTTGCTCAGGGGCCTCAGCTCCACCCTCTCTGAGAGCAGCAGGGAACTGCTGCAGGGGAAGAGTTCATTTAGGCACAAGCCAGTGATGCAGCCACGGGGAGAGGGGAAAGGAACTGACACAAAATTGACACAATCACCACTAGAAGGGACTTTATTGAGCTGCAACACAAAGACATTCACAGCAGGCCAGGGCAAGAGGTGCCCCCAGGACCACCAACACAGCAGCTGGGCTTGCAGGAACACCCTCTTCTCAAGTTATGGAGCCAGGGGCTGACAGTTGGGATCTATCCTAAAGATGCACTCAGGCATCAGGGCCAAGTCCTGCCCAGTCACTGCAGACAGTTCAGCCCCAGCAGCAGTGGCATTTTCTGCCTCTCCCTCCAATATTATTTGGGACCCAACAGCTCAGTGCTGTGGAATTTTAGCTCCATAAATGTTTTACGCGGTTGAGCTTCACAAGAACTGGTGCATTTTTGAATATTCCTGTCTCTTCCAGGGCTGCACTTGCCCTGCTGACAGGCAGGGCACTCCAGAAAACAACTCCTCACTGGTCATGGAATAATAGGAACAGCTTAAACAAACACAGTCCAACACATGGGATACAGATTTAGGGGATACAAAAGGAAATGAGCAAGGCAGAACTGTGGCTCAGCAGAAATCCCTCCCCACGGCCCCCTCCTGCTCCCCCCCAGCCCACTGGCAGCCCCGGGGCAGCCGATCCCGCAGGCTCCGGCACTGGGACAATTCCTGCGGGTGCCTCCACACCAGGGGAGGCTGCGGGGCGGCTCCAAGGGGGTCCCGCTGGCCAGGCTCTGCCCAACCAAGCTGGCTTTAGGCCAGGCCTGGCACTGTGGGGCCGTGGGCATGGGCAGGTTCCCGTGAGCTCCCCGTTGGCCACCCCTGGAGCGCTGGGCAGGAACCCGGCGGGGCCAAGGGTGGAGGGCACGGAACAGCTGCACACACCTTGGCTGCCTTGGCCCAGCACACACTCACTGCACCTGCAGCCTTTGAACAACTTCTTCTCGTTGATCCCAGAGTCAACAACTGCATATTGTTCATAAAATCAGTATAATTACTGTGATCAGTGGATGGATTAAAGTGTTCAAAAACTTTGTAGCAGATGGTGAGAATCCTGTAAATATGTCCCACCAGTGGTGAGCAGTGACTTCTTCTACCTGATGCCCATAGGCCATTAATTGACCCCTATTAATTACTGTTCGTATTTGGTGATCAAGTCAAGTCTTTTTTTCAAATTTACAGGGCAATAATTTGTATTTACATACAAGGATCCCTGGTTTACTTACATTGCAGTGTCTTATTTTTCCAGCACGATATCAGTTGGTGCACTGCAGCAATTCAGGAGACAAAATCCAGTCAATTTTTGCAATCCAGGATGTGAATACAGCCCTCCAGATCAGTTCACTGGTACTCATTAAGTCCTTCTGTGCCTCATTTCTTTGTATTACAATATACACACCATGTCATGTGCACTCAGCCCAGTTCATAAGTTACTGGTGTTCCCCTGTGCACAACAATTACATCTTGGGGAACCATTAGAGAGCTGCCCAAACTCCCCATCACATTCTGGAGTGAAGGGTGGGGGGTAAATACAGTGGGCATCCCTTGTGCTCCTAAATTCAGCACTCGGGATACACCTGGCCCAGCTCTTTGCCATTGGTTACCAAACAATTCCATGTCTCCACTGTCTACAAATCCAATACCAGCTCCTGTTCCTCCCAGTCCCGTGTCCCCCCAGCCTCACTGCCAGGGGCAAGAAGCAAGCACTGGAATCAGAGTGAAGAAAGGAATTCTGTTATCCTGATGATGTTGGGCTGCAGGACACAGGCAGCAGGTACCCAACAGTTGGACCAATATTCGCCTGGGGAGGATGATGCCAAACTGTGCCATCCCCTGCCCCAGCCGATCCCTTTGCTCTTTTGGCAGCACTTCCCAGAACAGCCCAGCAGGCAGAGCCCAGGGGACGGCCCTGCTGCTGTGACACTGGGGCTGTGACTGGCACCGCTCACACAGGGGGACAACGATGCCAGGGAGACCCCCGGAGCCAGCACCGTAAGGGAAACCACAGCACTGCATGGCAACAGTGCTCCCAGCCCCTGGAATCACATCCATCCAATCCCACTGAGGGCACCAACAGCCGCCCGCACAATGAGCCCGACAGACCCCGGCCCTGCCAGAGAGTCCCCCCGGGCACAAAGGGAGACTGACCCCTGGCCAAGGGCCATTTGCTTCCCAGGTCACCTTGTCTGGGGGTCCTGGTTTGGAGCTGCTTTTCCATCTCCATCCAAATCAAACCAAGTCACCCGACCCAGGCACCTTTTCCAGGGAACTTTCCAGGGAACAGCATCGCCCAGAGGGACCACAAGGGCTGTGAGGATGGCCAGGATCCACAGTTTCTGTAAGATATCAAGCTACAACATGGCAATATCATTCCCTCCACTAACATTTATTCACAGGAATATATTCCCATTTTCCTTGTCTGCATTTAATCACTAATTCCGTGATGGTGTCACTTGGGAGCCAAGTAGCCAAACCACTGCCAACTGACCCCAAATCCCTACAAACCTGACACTGCCCTAGTTCTTCCTGTTTCATTCCCACAGGTACAGTGTCTCACTCAGCTCATGGACTACTTTTGCCTCCCCCTATCGTGACTTTAAACTCCCTCTGGCACGGGTTATAAGCTCCTGCTTTCCAAAAGTGCTTCCCACTGACAGATGTGGCTGACCCAGCAGTGAGCCATGCATGCTCCCTCTCTGCTCCCAGCACTTGCTCTGGGGCTTTTCCCCATTTCCCCAGTGATTTGTGCTCACTGTCCAGGGGATCTACACTTGTTGCTTCAACCACAGGGCCAGGGGCAACTCCCTCCCGAGGCCTCGCTCCTGCCCCGACCCCTGCTCTGGCTCTGGCTTGGATCCACCATCTCCATTCCATGGGGCTGCCTTCCTGAGCAGGGCCTGGCCTGGGCATCCTGGAGGAGCTTTTTACCCAAGGCCTTAGGGGGATTTCAGGCCCTCTTATCATTTATTAAGTTTCCACTAAAGCCCAAGAACATACTCAGAGCTGCTTCTCCAACAGGGTGTTATCTTGGGCTGGCTTCCAGTAACTTCCTATTCCCAAATCCTAAGGGCACTTCCTTCCTACCTGGAACAGTTCATTAGGATACAGGCCCAGAATAAAGACAAGTGCCACAAGCATTCAAACACACAAGATATCTTTATTGCAGTGAGAATAATAATAATAATAAACTTAGCAAAGAGAATCAAAAGTTAAAAAAGGATACAAATGAACTGCCTTATCATGTGGCATTAAAACAAATACTAAGAACAGCATTCAATACAGTATAATATTAACTAGTGAAAAGGGAGTTAAAGGGATACCAAAAAGGATCTTAACACAATATTATGGATAACTATTAACACGATATTTGGTCAGTACAAGGGGAAAGTAAAGGGAAAATATGAATACTAAATAAAGGGTATTAAAGGAACACTATAGGATGTTTAAAGTCTTCTTTCTCAGTTGCTTCCTATCACTAACCTGTGCCCACCCCCACAGCCAGGCAGGGCTGTCAGGATCTGCAGCAGCTGGTCGGTGCCCATCCCTTAGCGGGCGTCCCCGCGGAGCAACACAGGCTCGGTGGCAGGATGAGGATCGCTCAGCTCAGCAGTCCTGACAGCCCATTTGATCAGCTCCACATTACACCACGTAGGGCCAGGACACAGTGTAAGGGGAGGCCTGACTGGCAGCCAAACCCCGCCTGATCATTGCCTGGTGGCAACAGTCTGGGCCTGCCCTACTTGTAGGGCAAGGGGCCAGCCACCCCTGCCCACATCATCTTCCTCTCACCATCATCTTTCTCACCCCTAGGTATGACCTCTCCCATGGTGTTTCAAGGGTAGATGTACCTACCTTGCAAGATGTAGCAGAACCAAGGAAGAACTCAGCTCTGATAACAGGGGATATCAGGCTGACTTGCTGAAAAGCACAATGGACCTTACAATTAGCTTGTGCCATCAAGTTACATTGTACCACACTCCAGCTGGTTTCACAACCTAATATGATTTCTTTCTCACGCCTCTATGCTCCATTGATCATCTAATTCAAAAGTACCCCCCTTACATTACCCTACTTCTGCCAGAGGCTCCAATTGGCATCATTAGCACTGGCAGGAACCTTCCGTTCCCCCTCTGGAGCTCGTATTGGCCACAGGTCTGGAGCCTGTTGAATTGCTCCCTGAGCTGTTTCCAACCCTCCCTGCTGCTCATTTCCCACTCAAACTCACACTTCTGCCCTGGGACTTTATGGCCCAGGCCAAGGATTGGTCCCAAAGGAGGACCTTGTTGTCACCAAAAGCCAAACCAACCAATAAACTGCTGGGCTTCCACCTTGCTCTGGGGGTGACCAAGCCTGAAGTCTCCTGCCTAGTCCTGGGCAATACTTCCTGGGGACCACAACACCTCTGAGTTCCTAAAACTATCACAGGTTGGGCAGGTGCTTGAATTCTGTCTGGATTAACTCCCCCCTTCCTTTCCATGTGCTGCCCTACTCATTCTAATGGTGCTTGTACTCCCTGAACCATTCCCTCACCCATCCAACCATCCCTTGTGCCCTCTCTGGCAAGGACAGTGGGTCCAGGTGTTCTGCCACGCTCCCAGGGCAGAGGGTGGGACTGTGGAGCCACCCTCGAGGGGGGAAACGTGCCCTGCCTGCCCTGCCCAGGGAAAGGGAACTGCCCCCAGTGTTCCCCAGCACAAGGCACCCTTGGGAATATCCACTGCAATGGGACACTCAGGGACAGCAACAAGCACTGCACAAGGCTGCTCTGGCACAGGACCAATTTTAAGCTCAGCTTTTCTCTGGACCACTGCACTTTGTTTCCCACCTCATCCTGCAGTCAGAACTTGCTGTCCTTGCAACTTTTTAGGGTGACCATAAATTACAGAGGCCTCTGCTCCAGCATCCACAAGGGCCTGAACCATCTGACAGGATCCATTTTTCCAGGGAATTCAAAGCTCCACCTGAGGACCAGGGTCTTTTCTCGCCCACCCCTGTGCTGCAGCTTGGCTTCCATCTCACTCTGCTTTCAGTTCTCTCCATGGTTGAACATTGGCAGCCCTGGCCCTGGGCGGAGCTCGGCATCCTGATCCCATCCCTCCTGGCCCCCGGAACCGCTGGCTCAGCAATGGGGGGCCCTCCATTGCCAAGGGCACGGTCCCGTCGGGGCTCACGGGGGGAGCAGGAGGTCGAAGGCTCCATCCCTGCTGCTACAACCTTCCACCACTACAGCCAACAGAGGGGCCTCTCCAGCCCTGCCTCCCAAGGCATCCTGAACAAACCCATCCCAACTCCACAGGACAAACTGCTCCCTTTCTGCACAGTCCAGGCTACTCTCAGGAATGCCTGAATCCATTACAGGGACCTTGCTTTGAGCTCCCCAGGGCCGGGCACCCCGAGGATCTCCCCGAATAATCCTTTCGGTGCGCGCTGGAGTCCTCGGGGTGCCCCAACCCGGGGGGCACCAACAGCACTGTCCCTCCAGGGGGCCAATTTGGTCTCAAGCTTGCCATGGACAGCCCAAAAGGCATTTCAAGAGGCCTTCTTTGGAACCCACCAACGGGGACGGGAAGGAAGCCACAAGAAGGCCTCATTTCTAAAGGCAGGGGGTCTTGCCTGTGTCCCAGACTGGTCCGGGGATCTGAGGCCCTTCCCGAGAAAATCTCGGTGCCGGCGTGAAGGGCCAGAGATCCCTTGGAGCCACGGGAGAGCAGGCACAGAGTCCCTCCTGCAGGGCCAATTCTGCTGCCTCAACTCAGCTCTTCAAAGAAGCCTCTAAGACTCAGCTGGTGAGTTTCAGAAGCCAGGCATTCCTTGCTTACAACACCCTGCCATGATCCCAGCCCCACGGGTGCCCTGGCAATCAGCTCCCAAAGGGCACACACAGGTATCTCTACTACAGCTGCTGGGAGGGGTCAGCATTACAGGAGGATTCATTTTCCTTCCCTGCATTCCTGTTCCACAATCAGGACATTTTCCAACACTTATCACCATACACACCTACCCTTAGAAGGTTTCCAAGGGGCTTCACCGAGGGCCTTCCCAGGTCTGCTCTGTCTGGAGCCCTCAAAGTCCTCAGCGCCTGTCTTAGGAACCTCAACACAACTCACCTGCTTACACAGCAACTTGCTGCTGCTTGGCTGCTGCCTCACTTTAATTCTTTCTTCACCTCCCTTGGTTGGTCCCTTTCAATCTCTTGGCTCAGCTCTGTGCAGTTTCCAGGCTACATCCCACTGCAAAAAGGATCAGCTCTTGTTACATCTCAACATGCACATATCATTCCCACTTTATACTTGACCCTAAGGATCCACTTTGTTCTGCTCACCAATCAAAAGGAGCTTTCTGAACTCAAGAAAAAGAGACCCCAGGTCCTTTTTCTGCAACTTCAGCTGCTATCAATGTGACCCACAAGACCTGGAAAGGCCCTTCCCACTTCACCTGCAGGGCTGGCAGTGCCACCACTGGACACGGACCCAGTGGCTGGGCAGGAACGGAGGGGCTGGGGCATCCAATCCATCGGCCCAGGTGGCACCAGGAGTTCCTGGAGTTCCTGCAGGGGAGAGCCTCAAGACAACAAAGGATTATGGAGATCATTTTAAACTTTAATACGTATATCTCCTGGAATATGGGGACTTTGACAAGGCCTAATGGGGCAACAAAGACACACGCAAGGCTATCTATTAAAAGCATCTACTAGCACTCAAAAGCTATCACTATCCTTCTTTCACGGGCAACTCAGCAAACTCTGTTTGCCAAGAGCCTCCAGGAGGATTTTCAGCTTTTTGGGCTCTCTTTTAACTATTTTTATCATCACTGTAGCTGGGATTGTCACCTGCCCTACAGGGGGAACAGCCCACACAGTTCACTTGCAGGGATGCCATTAACTCAAAGTCCCTTCTCAGGGGGGTCACTGCACACCTTGTCCAGTTTGTTTGCCCTCCCCACCAAAGATGCTTCCAACAGTTCTGAGACATCTGGCAGACCCAGAGCTCACCTCAGGGAATGCTTCAGCTGCTTAAAGGCTGCCCTTGCACCATCTAGCCAAGGCAGCAAATGCTTACAGGCTGTTCTTAAAAGCTGGTATAAAAGTCTTACCACATATCCAGAGGGAGCAATCCAGAGCCCAGCCTGTCCTACCATTCCCAGCAAGGCAGTTCATGGGCTGTCTGGGGCTCAGGAGGAGTCATGGGGCTTCTTTTCTTCCTTCCTGCTTTCCAGATTTTCTCCTTCAAAAGCAACAGCCATCTTTTAATCCTAAGGTTGTCATTGAAGGGGGTTCTCTCAGGTCCTGCACTCATCATTCATCTTGGACATTGGTTTTCTTGGCAGATTCTTGCATTCACATCCTACAAGCAAACCAGGAGGAGCCAATTTAGCTGTTACTGCAACCAATCCAGTCTGGCATTCTGATTCTAAAGGATACTGGCTTTGCCTTACCCATATAGATCCCACATCAGGGGTAATACCTACAGGTTCTGCCCTCTCCCACTCTCCTGCAACTCCACTGGCCCACACCACAGGAACAACTGCAGCTGCCACTTCAGTCAGGACCTTGCTGCTGACAGGAGTTATTCCCTGCACAACAAGAGCTGCTGCTTGGACACATTTAGTTCCAGCAATTACAGTTTCAATAGCCCCAGTTTTCCATTTCATTTCTGCCTCAACTTTTCTACTCAAACTCTTCCTAGCAGAGGTTTGGGTGAGTTTGGCAAATAGCGAAACTGAGGAATTCCCCAATGTTTTCCCAGTTTCACCCCTGTCACACCCATCACCTTAACACTGCCAGTCCTTAATTCTCCCTCTACTGGGTTAAGGACTGAGGAAGTTGGACCTGTGTCTGACCAGGACATGTGCAAACCAAATGCTGGGGACTGGAACACACACCTGGCACTCCTGCAGCTCTTACCATTATATTCAAGAGAAAACAGCCAATTGGACCATCACTGCTCATTTCTTAATCCCAATCCCACACTTCTTTGGCACTTGGAGCACCACTTTTAGAACCCAATTACAGTCCATTAGAGAGCTCCATGTCTAGCAGGGACAGGGACCCCTGGGATACTCTCAGGAATGCCTGAATCCATTGCAGGGACCTTGCTTTGAGCTCCCCAGGGCCGGGCACCCCGAGGATCTCCCCAAATAATCCTTTCGGTGCGCGCTGGAGTCCTCGGGGTGCCCCAACCCGGGGGGCACCCACAGCACTGTCCCTCCAGGGGGCCCAATTTGGTCTCAAGCTTGCCATGGACAGCCCAAAAGGCATTTCAAGAGGCCTTCTTTGGAACCCACCAACGGGTACGGGAGGAAGCCACAAGAAGGCCTCATTTCTAAAGGCAGGGGGATCTTGCCTGTGTCCCAGACTGGTCCGGGGATCTGAGGCCCTTCCCGAGAAAATCTCGGTGCCGGCGTGAAGGGCCAGAGATCCCTTGGAGCCACGGGAGAGCAGGCACAGAGTCCCTCCTGGGGGGCCAATTTTCCTGCCTGAACTCAGCTCTTCAAAGAAGCCTCTAAGTCTCAGATGGAGAGGTTTAGAAGCCAGGCAATCTTTTATTCCTATGCTCTTGAATCATTCCAGACCGCCAGGTGCCCTGGCAATCAGCTCCCAAAGGGCACACAGACCTATCTCCACTGCAGATGATATGGAAGCAATACAGGAGGGTTCATTTTCCTTCCCTGCATTTCTGTTCCACAGTGAGGACATTTTCCAACACTCATTACCATACACACCTACCCTTAGAAGGTTTCCAAAGGGCTTCACCGAGGGCCTTCCCAGGTCTGCTTTGTCTGGAGCCCTCAAAGTCCTCAGTGTCTGCCTGAGGAACCTCAACACAACTCACCTGTTTACAGTGTAACTTAGAGGTGCTTGTCTACTGCCTCAGTTCCCTTCTTCCTTCTTTCTTCACCTCCCTTGCTTGGTCCCTTTAAATCCCTTAGCTCAGCTCTGTGCGGTTTCCAGGCTACATCCCACTGCAAAAAGGATCAGCCCTTGTTACATCTCAACACTCAGATATCATTCCCACTTTTTTCTTGACACTGGGCCATTAGGCCAGTGTCTCATTATTTAAAGCAGAGTTTGACTCCTCAGTGACAACAACAGCTACAGCCCTGAATCCTAACACAGGCTGAGACACAAACACGGATGGGAACTCTGAAGGATCCACTTTGTTCTGCTCACCAATCCAAAGGAGCTTTCCTAACTCAGGAATAATAGACACCAGGTCCTTTTTCTGCAACTTCAGCTGCTATCAATGTGACCCACAAGACCTGGAAAGGCCCTTCCCACTTCACCTGCAGGGCTGGCAGTGCCACCACTGGACACGGACCCAGGGGCTGGGCAGGAACGGAGGGGCTGGGGCGTCCAATCCATCGGCCCAGGCGGCACCAGGAGTTCCTGGAGTTCCTGCAGGGGAGAGCCTCAAGACAACAAAGGATTATGGAGATCATTTTAAACTTCAATATGCATATCTCCTGGAATATGGGGACTTTGACAAGGCCTACTGGGGCAACAAGGACACACTCAAGGCTATCTACTCAAAGGATCTATCAGCACTCAAAAGCTATCACTATCCTTCTTGCAGGGAGAACTCAGGAAACTCTGTTGGCCAAGAGCCTCCAGGAGGATTTTCAGCTTTTTGGGCTCCCTTTTAACCATTTTTCCCCATCACTGTAGCTGGGATTGTCACCTGCCCTACAGGGGGAACAGCCCACACAGTTCACTTGCAGGGATGCCATTAACTCAAAGTCCCTTCTCAGGGGGGTCACTGCACACCTCGTCCTTTGTTTGCCCTCCCCACCAAAGATGCTTCCAAACAGTTCTGAGACATCTGGCAGACCCAGAGCTCTCCTCAGGGAATGCTTCAGCTGCTTAAAAGCTGCCCTTGCACCATCTAGCCAAGGCAGCAAATGCTTACAGGCTGTTCTTAAAAGCTGGTATAAAAGTCTTACCACATATCCAGAGGGAGCAATCCAGAGTCCATCCTGTCCTACCATTCCCAGCAAGGCAGTTCATGGGCTGTCTGGGGCTCAGGGAGGAGTCATGGGGCTTCTTTTCTTCCTTCCTGCTTTCCAGATTTTCTCCTTCAAAAGCAACAGCCATCTTTTAATCCTAAGGTTGTCATTGAAGGTGGTTCTCTCAGGTCCTGCACTAATCAATCATCTTGGCCATTGGTTTCTTGGCAGGTTCTTGCATTCACGTCCTTCAAGCAAACCAGGAGGAGCCAATTTAGCTGTTACTGCAACCAATCCAAGCTATCATTCTGATTTTAAAGGATACTGGGTTTGCCTTACCCATATAGATCCCACATTAGGGGTAATACCTACAGGTTCTGCCCTCTTCCACTCTCCTGCAATTCCACTGGCCCACACCACAGGAACAACTGCAGCTGCCACTTCAGTCAGGACCTTGCTGCTGACAGGAGTTATTCCCTGCACAACAAGAGCTGCTGCTTGGACACATTTAGTTCCAGCAATTATAGTTTCAACATCCCCAGTTTTCCATTTCATTTCTGCCTCAACTTTTCCAGTGCATCTCTTCCGAGCACAGGTTTGGGTGAGTTTGGCAAATAGACAAACTGAGGAATTCCCCAATGTTTTCCCAGTTTCACCCCTGTCACACCAATCACCTTAACACTGCCAGTCCTTAATTCTCCCTCTATTGTGTTAAGGACTGAGGAAGTTAGACCTGTGTCTGACCAGGACAAGTGCAAACCAAATGCTGGGGACTGGAACACCCACCTGGCACTCCTGCAGCTCTTACCATTATATTCAAGAGAAAATAGTCAACTGTACCATCACTGCTCATTTCTTCTGTGCCGCAGCAACATCATTCCAGGCCTCTCACTGCCAACCCTATGCTTCTCCCAGCAGCTCCAGTGGCACCAAAACCTGTCCTGAAGGCACAAAGGCTCCTTTTGGGAGCACCATGACCCACCCAGACTGTAGCACTGGAATTCCATCTCCTGGACAAGCTGGGAGAAGCAGGGAAGAAAAACAAGGACCTTACAGGTCAATTGGAGGCACCTCTTCATCCAACAGCAGCTCCAAGAAAGGTACTGAGTCAACACCTCACCAAAGACACAGGAAAACAAGTGCCAACACCTCGACAATCACTCCAGTTTTCAACTGATAAAGCAACACTGAAGAAAAGCTTTTCAGACACTTGGGAAGAGTCCAGCCCACTTGAACCAGTGTGTGGGACTCGTTCCCAGCCTCCTGAGGTTCATTTCCCACCTCACTCAGGGCTGCAGTACACCTGGTTCTACACACACACAGGGAGCTGCTGCTCCTGCATTCCAGTCTCCTGGTTCTCCTTGCAACTCCTCCAGCTGTTTGCCCAGCTCTCCAGTGCCCATTCCTTTGCCCACTGCACTTGTTCACAGCCCCAGGGCTCCCAGGGCCACCCTGGGCTCTCCCCTGCCCTGACACTCAGGGCCCTTTCCCAGCCCCGACTCCATCCAGCACTGACCCAGCTGCTGCACCTGCAATTCTCCTGCTCCTGCCCTCCCTCTGCCTGAAAAACACCCCTGCCAGCTCCTGCACCCCACCTCTTACCTCCCAGCTAAGCAGAGCTGCATCCTCCTGCATCCTCCAGCTGGATGCTGCTGGCTCTGGGCAGCTCCCACCCTTCAGCAGGGAATGCCAAAGGCAGCTCTGGGGACTGTCCCGAGGGCAGGGACACCTACTCTGGGTCACACCAACACTCAGCCAGCTCAGGCCTGGGCTCTTCTGCCTGCAGGGCAACAAACGGCCAAGCAGGGACACTGGGACACTCCAAGGAAACAGGCAAAACAAACTCAGCAGCCTGGCACACCACAGCCCCCAAACCTGCCCAGGCTCCAGCTGCTGCACAGACCTGTGGCCACACAGGACCCAAACCCACCCCCAGCACAGACAACCCTGGGCAGGTCAAGCTGCTCATTCCCAACCACAACCAAACATCCAGTGCCACTGTCTGCCAGCCCCTGCTCCCAGCAATCAATCATCTTTCCCATTTCCTTTCTTTACAGGTCCTTCCATTCACATTCTACTATCAAACCATGATCAGCAAATTTAGCTGTTACTAGAACCAATCCAGCTTGGCTTCCTAATTTTAAAGGATACTTGGTTTGCCTTACCAGGAGAGACTCTGGCTTAGGGGTAATTCTTACAGCTTCTGTCCCTGTCCATTTTCTTGGAATTCCACTGGCCCACACCACAGGAACAACTGCAGCTGCCACTTCAGTCAGGACCTTGCTGCTGACAGGAGTTATTATCCCTCTGTAAACACCAAACTGCTTCAATACAAACAATCCAGTGGACACTACAACTCCTTGGCACTTTCAGTGTAACCAGTGCAAGTCAGTTGCTAAGTTACACAAGCTTTTCTTCTCAAGTTGTAATTAATTAAGTTATCAAAAAAACAACAACTGTGAGATAAGAGATCCCCCCCAACGGTTCTACTTTAGGGAAACAAAAACCCAAACCCCCATCCCCAGTACTGCAATAGCTCAGGCTCCCAGAAAGGCCCAGGGGCTGGGCTGGGGCTTTTGGCTGCCCTGGAGCACAGGGAGGAACACGATGTCACCACCCCACAGCTACAGCTGAGAACCCAAAGAGCAGCCACACCAGCAGCTCCTGCCAGCCCTGCTGGGCTGGGCCTTGGGGAGGAAGGGCACTGGCCTTTCTTCCTGCCTAGGAGCAAAGAGCCTCCTTGCTGAGCACTTCTCCTGCCAAGGCCATCAGCTCAGATGGGAAGTTCATCAAGTGCAACTTGCTGGAATGAGAAAGATACTTGTTCCCTGGACAATCTCTTTCCAACTGAACTCAGAAGTACACACTAGAAGTTCAGGTGTTGTCTAAAATTTCTTAGAAAAACCTCTAAGACACAACTGGTGAGTTTTAGAAGCCAGGCAATCTTGTATTCCTATGCTCTTGAATCATTCCAGCCCACCAGGAGTCCTGGCAATCAGCTCCCAAAGGGCACACAGACCTATCTCCACTGCAGATGATGAGAGGGGTCAGCATTACAGGAGGATTCATTTTCCTTCCCTGCATTCCTGTTCCACAGTCAGGACATTTTCCAACACTCATTACCATACACACCTACCCTTAGAAGGTCTCAGAGGGGCGTCACCGAGGGCCTTCCCAGGTCTGCTCTGTCTGGAGCCCTCAAAGTCCTCAGTGCCTGTCTTAGGAACCTCAACACAACTCACCTGGATACACAGCAACTTGCTGCTGCTTGCCTGCAGCCTCACTTCCCTTCTTCCTTCTTTCTTCACCTCCCTTGGTTGGTCCCTTTCAATCCCTTAGCTCAGTTCTGTGCACTTTCCAGGCTACATCCAACTGCAAAAAGGATCAGCTCTTGTTACATCTCAACACTCAGAGAGCATTCCCCCTTTTTTCCTGACACTGGGCCATTAGGCCAGTGTCTCATGATTTAAAGCAGAGTTTGACTCCTCAGTGACAACAACAGCTACAGCCCTGAATCCTAACACAGGCTGAGACACAAACACGGATGGGAACTCTGAAGGATCCACTTTGTCCTGCTCACCAACCAAAAGGAGCTTTCTGAACTAAAGAACAACAGACCCCAGGTCCTTTTTCTGCAACTTCAGCTGCTATCAATGTGACCCACAAGACCTGGAAAGGCCCTTCCCACTTCACCTGCAGGGCTGGCAGTGCCACCACTGGACACGGACCCAGGGGCTGGGCAGGAACGGAGGGGCTGGGGCGTCCAATCCATCGGCCCAGGCGGCACCAGGAGTTCCTGGAGTTCCTGCAGGGGAGAGCCTCAAGACAACAAAGGATAAGGAAAAGGATTAATTTTAACTTTAATATGTGTATCTCCTCGAAGATGGGGAGTTTGACAAGGCCTACTGGTGCAACAAGGACACACTCAAGGCTATCTATTCAAAGGATCTACCAGCACTCAAAAGCTATCACTGTCCTTCTTTCAGGGGGAACTCAGAAAACTCTGTTTGCCAAGAGCCTCCTGGAGGATTTCCAGCTTTTGGGGCTCCCTTTTAACTATTTTTCCCATCACTGTAGCTGGGACTATCACCTGCCCTACAGGGGGAACAGCCCACACAGTTCACTTGCAGGGATGCCATTAACTCAAAGTCCCTTGTTGGGGGGTCACTGCACACCTTGGCCTTTGTTTGCCCTCCCCACCAAAGATGATTTCAACAGTTCTGAGACATCTGGCAGACCCAGAGCTCTCCTCAGGGAATGCTTCAGATGCTTAAAGGCTGCCCTTGCACCATCTAGCCAAGGCAGCAAATGCTTACAGGCTGTTTGAGAAGTTGGCAGAACAGTCTTACCACACATCCAGAGAGAGCAATCCAGAGTCCATCCTGTCCTACCATTCCCAGAAGGCAGTTCATGGGCTGTCTGGGGCTCAGGGAGGAGTCAGGGGGCTTCTTTTCTTCCTTCCTGCTTTCCAGATTTTCTCCTTCCAAAGCAAAGGTTTCTTGGCTTTCCTTGCTCAAGGAGATGCAGCAAAGGCCATCTTTGCAATCCAATACTGGAAACTGCTCGAGGTTGTCATTCAAGGTGGTTCTCTCAGGTCCTGCACTAATCAGACACCTTGGCCATTGGTTCCTTGGCAGGTTCTTGCATTCACGTCCTACAAGCAAACCAGGATGAGCCAATTTAACTGTTACTGCAACCAATCCAGTCTGACATTCTCATTTTAAAGGATACTGGCTCTGCCTTACCAGGAGAGATCCCACATTAGGGGTAATACCTACAGGTTCTGCCCTCTTCCACTCTCCTGCAATTCCACTGGCCCACACCACAGGAACAACTGCAGCTGCCACTTCAGTCGGGACCTTGCTGCTGACAGGAGTTATTCCCTGCACAACAAGAGCTGCTGCTTGGACACATTTAGTTTCAGCAATTACAGTTTCATTATCCCCAGTTTTCCATTTCATTTCTGCCTCAAGTTTTTCAGGAAGTCTCTTCCCAGCAAAGGTTTGGGTGAGTTTGGCAAACAGACAAACTGAGGAATTCCCCAATGTTTTCCCAGTTTCACCCCTGTCACACCCATCACCTTAACACTGCCAGTCCTTCATTCCCTCTCTGTTGGGTTAAGGACTGAGGAAGTTGGACCTGTGTCTGACCAGGACATGTGCAAACCAAATGCTGGGGACTGGAACACACACCTGGCACTCCTGCAGCTCTTACCATTACATTCAAGAGAAAACAGCCAATTGGACCATCACTGCTCATTTCTTAATCCCAATCCCACACTGCTTTGGCACTTGGAGCACCACTTTTAGAACCCAATTACAGTCCATTAGAGAGCTCCATGTCTAGCAGGGACAGCTACCCCTGGGATACTCTCAGGAATGCCTGAATCCATTGCAGGGACCTTGCTTTGAGCTCCCCAGGGCCGGGCACCCCGAGGATCTCCCCGAATAATCCTTTCGGTGCGCGCTGGAGTCCTCGGGGTGCCCCAACCCGGGGGGGCACCAACAGCACTGTCCCTCCAGGGGGCCAATTTGGTCCTAAAATGCAGGGGGATCCTGCCTGTGTCCCAGACTGGTCCGGGGATCTGAGGCCCTTCCCGAGAAAATCTCGGTGCCGGCGTGAAGGGCCAGAGATCCCTTGGAGCCACGGGAGAGCAGGCACAGAGTCCCTCCTGCAGGGCCAATTCTGCTGCCTGAACTCAGCTCTTCAAAGAAACCTCTAAGACTCAGCTGGTGAGTTTTAGAAGCCAGGCATTCCTACACACTTTGAGATATTTTAAGAGCTTACTAAGTTAAAAAACATCAAGGTTTTTCAGGGACATCTGACTTTTAACAGACAGCTCCTTTCTCCTTTCAGTACAAAATTATTTTCAGGGAAGCATTTAATAGGAAGTGTCCAGGAACCCAAGAATATACTTTCCAGAACAGAAAATAAACAGAGGGAAGGAGCTTTGCACAAGTGTAACATACCCCAGAACACCCCTGACTTTAGTTTTAACTCTTTGTGTTCAAATGTAGCACAAGACAAAACCTCCACCAGGAGAGCTGGCACATTACCCATGGTACCCTCAAAGTCCCTCTCACGAGGGCTGTAGGAAAATCGCAGTTGTACGAGTCCCGTGTGCCTGCAGATGCCTGGGGATCCTCTCCATCCACCTCGCGCTCTCCCAACAGCAGAAAGGGGAACCTCAGGGACACGGTGGCACTCGACATCCTGCTGAGAGAGCAAGGAAACCTTTAGCATAAAGGGGAGTTGGAATCTAAAACTTCCTTTCCTGGGAGCTTTGTGAAGCCTGCAACCAAGAGGGGGAAAATTTGCATCTCCTTTGGTGCAGGTGTCAACAGAGGCCAACAGAGCTTTCACCTTTTTCAGACCACTGTGCCCTTTTTGGCTCCCTGGCAGCTCCAATGGCACCAGAACCCCCTTCCTGCACACCCACGGGTGTCACACACAGGCACCCACACACCTTTGCTCCAGCCCACACGGGGCCAACATTTCCTCAGCATGGACATCCCAAGGGGAGTATTTTTGCTAGAGAGCACAGCAACCCCCTGTCCTCACAAACTGCCTCCCTGCAACAAAAAGGAATAATTTCTCCTGGACACTCCTCCCACAGTCAAGGGCTTTTAAAATGTGCTCAGGGTCCCTCCCAGCTTCTGCCTGTCCTTGCATTTAAAGGCATGGGCATGTTTCAACAGCAAACCCAGCTCCTCACTGGCAGTATAAGCCCTGCTCTCACCTGGACAGACTCCCGGGCTCGGCACAGCTGTGGCTCATGGAGCAGCTTCCCAAGGCCCTTCTCTCTCCCAGCAGGAAGCACAACTCGCCTCCACTCCCCGGCACCAGGGGAAACCACGAGCCAGGCTGGAAACTGACACACAACGAGCAAAAAGCATTAATGCAGCACCAAGAAATCAAGTTAAGGCAGTCTTTGCCTCATAACCCTGCACGGGGAAAGCCTTTGGGATTCCGAGGCAAAGCCTGAGACACCCAGAGAGCAACAGCCCCGCAGCCCTGCCGCGGCTCCCCCCAGGCGCACCCGGCAGGTAAGGGGCTTACCCGGCCCCCGCTGCCCAGCACAAGGCGCCCCTAAACGCCCCCCGGCTCCCCCGGTCCATAACCCAGCGGCCAAGGCGCTCTCCCCTCCGCAGCCCGGGCAGCAGCGGGGCACCACCCTCAGCCCTCACACACAACCGACCCCACCCGCCCCGCCGGCCCTTTATACCGCGGGCCGGCAGCGCTGCCCAATCAGCGCTCGAGCGCCGCCGCCCAATCCCAGCCCGCCTGGCCCTGCGGCCCCGCCCCGCCCGCTCAGCTGAGGGAGATCGGGAACTGGGGACAGGAACCTGCTGCTGGGGGAGAGCCTGGAGATGGAATTGCACACGGGCACCTGAAACCCAGGCGATTTGCTTGCCTTGGCAAGGCCCTGTGTTGCTCCCAGTCACAGGAAATCTCTGTTTCCCTGCCCATCCCTGGAGACAGGTGGCCCCTAAAATGCCCGGCAATCAGGAAGCACAGGCTGGAGGAGCTGGCAGGACCCAGTGGCCGTGTGTGCTGTGTGACACCGTGTCCTGCAGCCCCACGGACCTGCACAGCAGGGACAGGTCCTGGCAGCGTTTCAGTGCCGAGGCCAAAGCTGGGGCTCAGGGACAGCTGGGGCACGTGGCAGCTCTGGGAATCTCTGCCATGGATGGCTGGGCATTCCAGGACTGCCTGCTGGGCAAAGGAGTTTCTCTGCAGACTGTGGAACCAACAGGTCTCATGGACTGTAAGAAGCCAGAACTGCTGCAGGACTGTAGAGGAATCTGGGTCAGAAGAGACAGTTCAAGGTCTCTAAGTGTGACCTCCTGCTCAGGCCACAGTCACCAATGGGATCGCACCGGGCTGCTCAGGGAGGGATCCAGTCATGTTTTGAAACATTCCACGGATGGGGATACAACAACCTCCCCAGGCAACCCGTTCCATGAGCGACTGTCCTGACAAAATACCTCCCCTCCTATGCGGTTGGCAGCAACAGCTGGGCTGGCAGGAGCAGAACCTCCCTGCTGGGCCATTCCCCAGCAGCCCAAGTGCCCTGCACAGGGCTTGGTGCGGAGGCCTGGGCGGCTCATTCCTGCAGCTGGGCATTTTAGGAGCTGCCCTTGCCCCGTCACTGCCAAGTCCCTCTGGCAGTGGTGCAGCTCCTCAGCTGGAGTGCCTCTGAGGGACCCCCGGCCACGTTTCCCAGCAGCTGAAGGAAGGGAGGGTCACCCCCCAAGCTGGGCTGCCTTTCTCTTGCTGCCTTTTCCCCACATTTACACTGCAGTGACAAGAGCTGCACTTTCCCAGGGAACGGGGCAGTGACAGGGCAGAGCAGCAGGCAGGAACCCCCTTCTTTTCTGCAGGCCAATGACTAACTGTGTGTGAAGGGACAGCGACTCTGGTACCAACTCCACCTCCCACTTCTTGTCACAGATCGATCTGAGGCACTTGTCAGGTCAATACCTGCTCTTTTCAGGAGCACCAGGCTTGTGGTCAGTGTCCTCATTGTAGCCCACGAATCCCTCTAGGTGTTAAATCAGCCTCTCTGTCCTGATACTTCTCATGAAGAATTAGCATTTAATGAGATATACAAATTATCCTGAGAGGGTCTATGTTACAAGCTCAGTTTGGCAGTGTTGCTATCCTGGAAAGTGTGGAACAGTGACTGTCAGTTCTCCTTATGATGCTCTTAAACACCATCCCTACATTCCCAGGAGAACTCTGGAGGGAGAGACAGAGAGTTTAGAACATGAAACCTTGGCATTGCAATTGTTATTTCTAAGGATGTGACCTGATACAGTTGTTGGGGTGATTACTCTGGAGTGTGTTTTGTACCTCAGGCAGTAAGTCTGGTGTATCAGCCTCCTCGTGAGCAGGAACCAGCAGGTTCCCCAAAGGAATGTTCTGTCAGACTCTGTCAAACACAGCACGGAGGTGAGCAGGAGTGGTGCTTGTGCACAGCTGAAGTGAAGCACCCTTGGATTCGAACTGCTCTGGGAGATCTTTGTTGAGATGGGTATTTCTGCACAGCTTCTTGTGCCATGTTGAATTTAGAGATGAGCTGATAAAGGCAGTGTCACTGTTCTGTCATCACTGAGCTTTTGAGGATTTCAAACCCCTTCCTCTTAAGTCCAGGGGCTCGTTGCCGGGGGTCCGTGCTCGGGGGTTTGTTCCCGGGGCTCGTTGCCGGGTCCCGCCCGTGCCCGCTGCGGGTCCTGGCCGGTGCCGCCTCTCGCCCGGCAGGCGGAGTGGGGGCCCCGCGGCGGGAGGACCGAGGTGGGATTGGGGCTGGGACCCCCCCAGGGAACGGGACACGGTCCCGCTCGGGCCGGGGGAGCCGGGGCTGTGCCTTGGCACGGGAGAGCGGTGACCCCGGTGGGCACGGCCGGGACTGCAGCCCCGGGGCGCGACCCAAAAGCGGGGGATGGACCCCAAAGCACGGCTGGGATGAGAGAGTGTGTCGTGGGTGGCCATAACCACTTGTCCCTCCCGCAGTCCTCGGCCCTGTCGGTCAAGTCCTGCAGTGCGGACTCGCCGTTCCCGGTAGCCGGAGAGGGCTCCCAGCCCCGGGCAGCCCCAACGCCCCTAAATCCCGCAGCTCCTGCTCCCGATCCCGGGGTGCCGGGTCTTCTCGTCCCGCCCCTGCCGCAGGTATCTGTACGAGTACGGCAGCAGCTACAGCCAGGCGCCTCTGCCTGTGCTCCTGGGCTCCACCAGGACCTTCCTCTCCATGGTCTCCACCTGCTGCATCTCCCCTGCACCCACCGCCTGCTTCCTGAAGGAGGTGACACCCCTGGCACCAGTGGGCTCATCTCCGTGCTGCTCCTTGGCAATCCAGGCGAACCAATGACGCCTGCTTCCAAATTGCCAGCCACTCCCCCGTACCACCACAGTGATCCTCAGATCTCAATTCAGTCAGACAAGACTCGACACATAAGGAGCAAAAATGGACATGAACTCTCCCATAAATGCATAAAGCTACTTTATTTTCAGTATACATTTCATTTTGAAAAATATAAATGCTAAAATATATCATCATCTTCATCTTTTGATTCCATAAAAGTCACAATAGAAAGCTTCAGAAAACTGTAAAATACTATAATGTTATAAGGAATTTCATGGTTTATATTACTGGAAAAAAAATCACTTTAATAATATTTGAAACGTTCTCCGCTTTTTTCCTTTTTGTTCCACCATCCTGATCCACTTCATTTCATCCCAAGTTTTCATTCTCTCCTCCAAAGCAAATACAGACTTAGGAGAATTAAAAACAATAATAAAAGTAGCTGAAAGTGCTGTTGATTCAAAATAAAAACACAAATACAAAGGTGTATCAGCAGGCCAGAGGCTGGTGGCCACCGTGTTCCCGGAGCTGGGACAAAGCTGGCTGTGGCTGGTGGCCGTCGGGGTCCCACCGGGAGCTGGGACCTTGGATTTGTGAGGGGAAGGTCGTTGTTGACGGCCGACTCTGATCTCAGAGGGCTTTGGGTCAGCCTCCACACCTATTCCCTGAAGCGCCCACCCAGGCTTTTCCTACGAAATACCCAATTTGGATTGAGCTGCTCCTCTTCAGGCCTTTTCCCATGTCTCTCCAGCCTTTTCAGAGCAGGTTTCAGCTGCGTTCCTGTGACACACAACACAGCTTTCATGGAAACGGAAGCGAAGACCCCGTGAGAGTGAGCGGGGGATGTACGGAGGTGACGGCTCCTTCATGGGAACAGATGCTCAAACTTGGCATTTAAGGTCTCAGCACCATCAGAAAATCCTCTCAACTTCACCAACAGGAACTTTGGTTTCACAAGGACCAAGCGGCAGCACGTGCCCTTCCTCTGCAGTGGGGTTGTCTCCATCAGGGAATTCACCTGGACAGCCCGGGGATTCTTTCTTCTTCTTTTAATTTTTGGACGAAGCTTTTAGTGTGTTCCCTCATGTCCTGGTGAAACTCAGTTTCCCAAAGGCTTGTTTAGATGCACACAGCAGTATAAACACGCCACAGAGAGAAAATCCTCCCCTGAGGTGATTGCTCACTTAGTTCCACCCCAAAATCCTGGGATGCCCGTGCCTGGCCTGCTTGGTCCTGCTGCATTGCCGGGTCTGGGGCCGAGAAGCTGAGTAGCCAAGATTTCGGGTAAATTCCACAGATGATGGTGTGGGATGCAGGAGGATGCGGATCACATCCCGTCTCCTTCACAGCAAAGATTACTCATAAAAAATAAAACCCATAAAACCAACATAACCCTAAAACAGCCAGATGCTTCAGAGCAGAAGGTGTTAATGGAACCGATCCAGCCCTGTGCCACGTCCTGGAGATTGTGGTGTGATGGGTTTGGTGTTTTGTAAAAATCACATTATATATGGTACAGTACATTTTTTACAGAAATCCTGGCATCTAGAAATAAGAGGTAGAACTTTAGATACTTCTGTATCTAAAACCCACAGAGCAATGCTCCGTGTTGCCCAAGGCCTCTCTATGCCACCAAAAGGAAAGGGACTTGGGTCCCAGCTCTTAAACCCGAAGGATAATTTAAGGATTTATCACCTAGGGGTTTAGGTCCTACTCCCAGGAATTACCAGTCTGGCAGCAGCACTAATTTTTTGCTCTGATTTGTATTTCTCCCCTCCCAACTCACAACAAAACAGTATAGGACACCCTTAGTATATTAAAAAGTCAGCCCAAAGGCAAAAAAGCCAAGGTCAGCTGTGATTCCTCACTTAAAAGAGGAAAATGTAAAGTGGGAATGACTGAAAATAAAGATTACAATCAGCATTTATGGATATTAACATGAGAAATTAAAACCAAGAGAAGAGCACAAAAGCAAATCACCTAAGAAGGGAAATAAGTTAATGACCAACTGATCCCTGCCTGGGCAGCTTAATGACACAAATAATTACTCTGTTAAGTGCTGATTTTTTTTGCAACTGCTTGGCACCTAAGGAAACAAACAGTGACAGGACAGAGCTGCAAATCCAGAACACCAGACTCAGAGGAAAAAAATAAATCCCACCATCAGCAGGTTAACACCAAGGGGGAGGGGAGAAAAGCACTTAAACTGGAGGCACCAGAAGGAACAACATTGATTTTGTAACCAGCAAAGGAAAAAAACCCCAAAACAAAACAAAAAGCTCACAAAAGCAAAATCTGTCATAAAGCAGAGGCCTGGAAATTAAAAAAGAGAGGAAAAAAAATAGAACAAGAAAAAGTACTTCTCAAGTAAAAGGAAAGATTAAAAAATAAAAAAAAATAACTCTAAATATATAGATATATATCTGTAGTGCAAGTCAGAGTCAAGCAGGCATGCGAGAGGTTAGTTCTACTCACTGTCGGCAGGTTTGCTATCACTTAGGAAAGGTTCCTGCTCCGTGATGTCCATTGGTATTTTAATCCTTGGGACTTTTTCTGAGTAGGGGCAGTCAGACTGTGAAAGAAACATGTAAAAGCTCTTAGAACATTCCCACTGCTCTCTCACACATTAAAATTACCATCTCCCACACATTAAAATTATCCTTCACATAGTTTCTGTAGGAACGGGGAGAAGAAAAGAAGGAAAAAGAGAAAAGCATTGTCCAGCTTAGTTTTAGTTGCCTGCTGGATTCCACTGGTTCCCCACTGCACCCCACTTCCCCTTGTTCTTCACACTCCAAAAGTAAAACAGACTGAAAGGATAATCTTGTGGAATTGTAAATTAACACAGATCTTCCCCTTTCCCACCCCACCAGCTTTTAAGACACCATCCCATTCTGCTTGGAGTCGGCTGCAGGAAATACAGACAGAAAACGGATCTGTGGGCAGACACAGCAGGGCACTGGCTGCTGGGAAAGCTCATCCAAACCCTTTATCCTACTGGCATTTCTGTAAAACCCCTTAGTTGTTCCCAGTTGCTCTATGAGGGCAGAGGTTCCGTATGCTGGGCTGGTTCAGCAACTCCTCTTTAATTGGGGTAAAACCCAGCCTCCGTTACACCTCTAGTTCATCAATTCCAGGACCCTTGGAGGGATTCAGGATCCCTGGCCTGGCAGGATAAACAGCAACCAGGTCAGGAAGAGGCAAAGGGAAAAGCTGGGGTACCAGCAGGGCTTACACCCCACTGCCTTCTGTCACCCACCTGCTTCTGCTTAGCAGACGGGACTTGGAATTATTCTGCTTTTTTAAAAATAAAGGAAACTTCTCATAGCCAAGGAAAGGCTGATATTGCCTAACTTGGCAAAGGCAGGAAGGTGGGATTTGCAAGAAACATTGGGACAGCAGCCCTGTTTCCCGGGACAGAAAGCTTTTGAGGTTTGGCTTTCAGGTGCAGTGTGTGGCGCAGCCTGGGCACTCTGTGGGGAGTAAGTGGTCTGTTTCCTGGTATTCGAGCAAGCCACATCAGCTCATCTGCACCTAAGGACCTTGTGAGGTAACCAGGAGACGAGTTGAGGTTCTTCCTCGGAGATTTTTACTTCACGGAGGAGCTCCTTTCAGTTCAGCGCAGGTGAACGGAGCTGCACTGCAAGCTCTAATCATCTCATCATTGAATGCAGCTGAGGGCGTTTGTGGGGGATTTAAACAGCAGGGAGAAACTGCTCTCAGCTCAGCCCGGCTCAGCCCGGCTGCCTTGAGAGGCATAATCAGCTGACCGGGGGGTGGAGTCCAGGTGGTTTCTGGGTGATAGAAATTGGAGCAGGCAAAGAGGAGTGTGCTATGTCAGTAAGGCAGGGCACTTGGAGCAGCAGGTCGTCCAGGCAGAGGGAGTAAAAGAGAAGAACCACTCTCCTTCCCAGCTGTCTTTGGTGGCCTATGAGGTAGGTCTGCGGCTAATGGTTTTTCTGGAATAGGACTGAGAGTTTAAGTGGAGCACTTCATCAATAGACGGGGTGCAGTTCAATAGTGGAAAGAAAAGCTTTGCCGTGTATCTCTCAAGTTCAGCTAATGGCCCACTTTTGGTATAAGGTGGGCAGGCAGGGCTTTCTGTGCTGGCACCTTTTCCCTGCAAGGAATTCTCATTTGGATCGGGTTTTGGGGGGGCTGCTAAAATGGCGCGTCGGGGCTGACCAAAGGGGGGACAGCAGCCCTGTTTCCCGGGACAGAAAGCATGTGAGGTTTGGCTTTCAGGTGCAGTGTGTGCCGCAGGCTAGGCACTCTGTGGGCAGGCAGGGCTTTCTGTGCTGGCACCTTTTCCCTGCGAGGAATCCTCCTTTGGATCGGGTTTGAGGGGGGCAGCCAAAATGGCGGGGCGGGGCTGACCAAAGGGGGGACAGCAGCCCTGTTTCCCGGGACAGAAAGCTTGTGAGGTTTGGCTTTCAGGTGCAGTGTGTGGCGCAGCCTGGGGTGTCCGTGGGCAGGCAGGGCTTTCTGTGCTGGCACCTTTTCCCTGCGGGGAATTCTCATTTGGATCGGGTTTTGGGGTGGCTCCTAAAATGGAGGGGCGGGGCTGACCAAAGGGGGGACAGCAGCCCTGTTTCCCGGGACAGAAAGCTTGTGAGGTTTGGCTTTCAGGTGCACTGTGTGGCGCAGGCTGGGCACTCTGTGGGGAGCTAGGACTTTCTGTGCTGTCACCTTTTCCCTGCGAGGAATCCTCATTTGGATCGGGTTTGGATCGGGTGGCCGGCAATTGCGGGGCGGGGCTGACCAAAGGGGGGACAGCAGCCCTGTTTCCCGGGACAGAAAGCTTGTGAGGTTTGGCTTTCAGGTGCAGTGTGTGGCGCAGCCTGGGAACTCTGTGGGCAGCCAGGGCTTCCTGTGCTGGCACCTTTTCCCTGCGAGGAATCCTCATTTGGATCGGGTTTTGGGGGGGCTGCTAAAATGGCGGGGCGGTGCTGATCAAAGGGGGGACAGCAGCCCTGTTTCCCGGGACAGAAAGCTTGTGAGGTTTGGCTTTCAGGTGCAGTGTGTGGCCCAGCCTGGGGTGTCCGTGAGCAGGCAGGGCTTTCTGTGCTGAAACCTTTTCCCTGCGAGGAATCCTCATTTGGATCGGGTTTTGGATCGTGTGGCCGGCAATGGCGGGGCGGGGCTGACCAAAGGGGGGACAGCAGCCCTGTTTCCCGGGACAGAAAGCTTGTGAGGTTTGGCTTTCAGGTGCAGTGTGTGGCGCAGCCTGGGGTGCCCGTGGGCAGGCAGGGCTTTCTGTGCTGGCACCTTTGTCCTGCGAGGAATCCTCATTTGGATCGGGTTTTGGGGGGACTGCTAAAATGGCGGGGCGGGGCTGACCAAAGGGGGGACAGCAGCCCTGTTTCCCGGGACAGAAAGCTTGTGAGGTTTGGCTTTCAGGTGCAGTGTGTGGCGCAGCCTGGGGTGCCCGTGGGCAGGCAGGGCTTTCTGTGCTGGCACCTTTGTCCTGCGAGGAATCCTCATTTGGATCGGGTTTTGGGGGGACTGCTAAAATGGCGGGGCGGGGCTGACCAAAGGGGGGACAGCAGCCCTGTTTCCCGGGACAGAAAGCTTGTGAGGTTTGGCTTTCAGGTGCAGTGTGTGGCACAGCCTGGGCACTCTGTGGGCAGTCAGGGCTTTCTGTGCTGGCACCTTTTCCCTGCGAGGAATCCTCATTTGGATCGCGGTAGGATCGGGTGGCTGGCAATGGTGGGGCGGGGCTGACCGACGGGGGGACAGCAGCCCTGTTTCCCGGGACAGAAAGCTTGTGAGATTTGGCTTTCAGGTGCATTGTGTGGCGCTGGCTGGGCACTCTGTGCGCAGGCAGGTCTTTCTTTGCTGGCACCTTTTCCCTGCGAGGAATCCTCATTTGGATCGGGTTTGGATCGGGTGGCCGGCAATGGCGGGGCGGGGCTGACCAAGGGGGGGGACAGCAGCCCTGTTTCCCGGGACAGAAAGCTTGTGAGGTTTGGCTTTCAGGTGCAGTGTGTGGCGCTGCCTGCGGTGTCCGTGGGCAGGCAGGGTTTTCTGTGCTGGCACATTTTCCCTGCGAGGAATCCTCATTTGGATCGGGTTTTGGGGGGGCTGCTAAAATGGCGGGGCGGGGCTGACCAAAGGGGGGACAGCAGCCCTGTTTCCCGGGACAGAAAGCTTGTGAGGTTTGGCTTTCAGGTGCAGTGTGTGGCACAGCCTGGGCACTCTGTGGGCAGGCAGGGCTTTCTATGCTGGCACCTTTTCCCTGCGAGGAATCCTCATTTGCATCGGGTTTGGATCGGGTGGCCGGCAATGGCGGGGCGGGGCTGACCAAAGGGGGGACAGCAGCCCTGTTTCCCGGGACAGAAAGCTTGTGAGGTTTGGCTTTCAGGTGCAGTGTGTGGCACAGCCTGGGCACTCTGTGGGCAGGCAGGGCTTTCTGTGCTGGCACCTTTTCCCTGCGAGGAATCCTCATTTGGATCGGGTTTTGGGGGGGCTGCTAAAATGGCGGGGCGGGGCTGACCAAAGGGGGGACAGCAGCCCTGTTTCCCGGGACAGAAAGCTTGTGAGGTTTGGCTTTCAGGTGCATTGTGTGGCGCTGGCTGGGCACTCTGTGTGCAGGCAGGTCTTTCTTTGCTGGCACCTTTTCCCTGCGAGGAATCCTCATTTGGATCGGGTTTGGATCGGGTGGCCGGCAATGGCGGGGCGGGGCTGACCAAAGGGGGGGGACAGCAGCCCTGTTTCCCGGGACAGAAAGCTTGTTAGGTTTGGCTTTCAGGTGCAGTGAGTGGCGCAGCCTGGGCACTCTCAGGGCAGGCAGGGCTTTCTGTGCTGGCACCTTTTCCCTGCGAGGAATTCTCATTTGGATCGGGTTTTGGGGGGGCTGCTAAAATGGCGGGGCGGGGCTGACCAAAGTGGGGACAGCAGCCCTGTTTCCCGGGACGGAAAGCTTGTGAGGTTTGGCTTTCAGGTGCAGTGTGTGGCACAGCCTGGGCACTCTTTGGGAGGCAGGGCTTTCTGTGCTGGCACCTTTTCCCTGCGAGGAATCCTCATTTGGATCGGGTTTTGGGGGGGCTGCTAAAATGGCGGGGCGGGACTGACCAAAGGGGGGACAGCAGCCCTGTTTCCCGGGACAGAAAGCTTGTGAGGTTTGGCTTTCAGGTGCAGTGTGTGGCACAGCCTGGGCACTCTGTGGGCAGGCAGGGCTTTCTGTGCTGGCACCTTTTCCCTGCGAGGAATCCTCATTTGGGTCGGGTTTGGATCGGGTGGCCCGCGGTGGTGGGCGGGGCTGGCCAAGGTGGGGGATAGCAGCCCTGTTTCCCGGGACAGAAAGCTTGTGAGGTTTGGCTTTCAGGTGCAGTGTGTGGCGCAGCCTGGGCACTCTGTGGGCAGGCAGGGCTTTCTGTGCTGGCACCTTTTCCCTGCGAGGAATCCTCATTTGGGTCGGGTTTGGATCGGGTGGCCCGCGGTGGTGGGCGGGGCTGACCAAAGTGGGGACAGCAGCCCTGTTTCCCGGGACAGAAAGCTTGTGAGGTTCGGCTTTCAGGTGCAGTGTGTGGCGCAGCCTGGGGTGTCCGTGGGCAGGCAGGGCTTTCTGTGCTGGCACCTTTTCCCTGCGAGGAATCCTCATTTGGATCGGGTTTTGGGGGGGCTGCTAAAATGGCGGGGCGGGGCTGACCAAAGGGGGGACAGCAGCCCTGTTTCCCGGGACAGAAAGCTTGTGAGGTTTGGCTTTCAGGTGCAGTGTGTGGCGCTGCCTGCGGTGTCCGTGGGCAGGCAGGGTTTTCTGTGCTGGCACCTTTTCCCTGCGAGGAATCCTCATTTGGATCGGGTTTTGGGGGGGCTGCTAAAATGGCGGGGCGGGGCTGACCAAAGGGGGGACAGCAGCCGTGTTTCCCGGGACAGAAAGCTTGTGAGGTTTGGCTTTCAGGTGCAGTGTGTGGCACAGCCTGGGCACTCTGTGGGCAGGCAGGGCTTTCTGTGCTGGCACCTTTTCCCTGCGAGGAATCCTCATTTGGATCGGGTTTGGATCGGGTGGCCGGCAATGGCGGGGCGGGGCTGACCAACGGGGGGACAGCAGCCCTGTTTCCCGGGACAGAAAGCTTGTGAGCTTTGGCTTTCAGGTGCAGTGTGTGGCGCAGCCTGGGGTGTCCGTGGGCAGGCAGGGCTTTCTGTGCTGGCACCTATTCCCTGCGAGGAATCCTCATTTGGATCGGGTTTTGGGGGGGCTGCTGAAATGGCGGGGCGGGGCTGACCAAAGGGGGGACAGCAGCCCTGTTTCCCGGGACAGAAAGCTTGTGAGGTTTGGCTTTCAGGTGCAGTGTGTGGCTCAGCCTGGGCACTCTGTGGGCCGGCAGGGCTTTCTGTGCTGGCACCTTTTCCCTGCGAGGAATCCTCATTTGGGTCGGGTTTGGATCGGGTGGCCGGCAATGGCGGGGCGGGGCTGACCAAAGGGGGGACAGCAGCCCTGTTTCCCGGGACAGAAAGCTTGTGAGGTTTGGCTTTCAGGTGCAGTGTGTGGCACAGCCTGGGCACTCTGTGGGCAGGCAGGGCTTTCTGTGCTGGCACCTTTTCCCTGCGAGGAATCCTCATTTGGATCGGGTTTTGGGGGGGCTACTAAAATGGCGGGGCGGGGCTGACCAAAGGGGGGACAGCAGCCCTGTTTCCCGGGACAGAAAGCTTGTGAGGTTTGGCTTTCAGGTGCAGTGTGTGGCACAGCCTGGGCACCCTGTGGGCAGGCAGGGCTTTCTGTGCTGGCACCTTTTCCCTGCGAGGAATCCTCCTTTGGATCGGGTTTGGATCGAGGGGCCAGCAGTGGCGGGGCGGGGCTGACCAACGGGGGGGACAGCAGCCCTGTTTCCCGGGACAGAAAGCTTGTGAGGTTTGGCTTTCAGGTGCAGTGTGTGGCGCAGCCTGGGGTGTCCGTGGGAAGCCAGTGCTTTCTGTGCTGGCACCTTTTCCCTGCGAGGAATCCTCATTTGGATCGGGTTTTGGGGGGGCTGCTAAAATGGCGGGGCGGGGCTGACCAAAGGGGGGACAGCAGCCCTGTTTCCCGGGACAGAAAGCTTGTGAGGTTTGGCTTTCAGGTGCAGTGTGTGGCACAGCCTGGGCACCCTGTGGGCAGGCAGGGCTTTCTGTGCTGGCACCTTTTCCCTGCGAGGAATCCTCATTTGGATCGGGTTTGGATCGAGTGGCCAGCAGTGGCGGGGCGGAGCTGACCAACGGGGGGGACAGCAGCCCTGTTTCCCGGGACAGAAAGCTTGTGAGGTTTGGCTTTCAGGTGCAGTGTGTGGCGCAGCCTGGGGTGTCCGTGGGCAGGCAGGGCTTTCTGTGCTGGCACCTATTCCCTGCGAGGAATTCTCATTTGGATCGGGTTTTGGGGGGCTGCTCAAATGGCGGGGCGGGGCTGACCAAAGGGGGGACAGCAGCCCTGTTTCCCGGGACAGAAAGCTTGTGAGGTTTGGCTTTCAGGTGCAGTGTGTGGCGCAGCCTGGAGTGTCCGTGGGCAGGCAGGGCTTTCTGTGCTGGCACCTTTTCCCTGCGAGGAATCCTCATTTGGATCGGGTTTGGATAGGGTGGCCGGCAATGGCGGGGCGGGGCTGACCAAAGGGGGGACAGCAGCCCTGTTTCCCGGGACAGAAAGCTTGTGAGGTTTGGCTTTCAGGTGCAGTGTGTGGCTCAGCCTGGGCACTCTGTGGGCAGGCAGGGCTTTCTGTGCTGGCACCTTTTCCCTGCGAGGAATCCTCATTTGGATCGGGTTTTGGGGGGGCTGCTAAAATGGCGGGGCGGGACTGACCAAAGGGGGGACAGCAGCCCTGTTTCCCGGGACAGAAAGCTTGTGAGGTTTGGCTTTCAGGTGCAGTGTGTGGCAGAGCCTGGGCACTCTGTGGGCAGGCAGGGCTTTCTGTGCTGGCACCTTTTCCCTGCGAGGAATCCTCATTTGGGTCGGGTTTGGATCGGGTGGCCCGCGGTGGTGGGCGGGGCTGACCAAGGTGGGGGACAGCAGCCCTGTTTCCCGGGACAGAAAGCTTGTGAGGTTTGGCTTTCAGGTGCAGTGTGTGGCGCAGCCTGGGGTGTCCGTGGGCAGGCAGGGCTTTCTGTGTTGGCACCTATTCCCTGCGAGGAATCCTCATTTGGATCGGGTTTTGGGGGGGCTGCTAAAATGGCGGGGCGGGGCTGACCAAAGGGGGGACAGCAGCCCTGTTTCCCGGGAGAGAAAGCTTGTGAGGTTTGGCTTTCAGGTGCAGTGTGTGGCTCAGCCTGGGCACTCTGTGGGCCGGCAGGGCTTTCTGTGCTGGCACCTTTTCCCTGCGAGGAATCCTCATTTGGGTCGGGTTTGGATCGGGTGGCCGGCAATGGCGGGGCGGGGCTGACCAAAGGGGGGACAGCAGCCCTGTTTCCCGGGACAGAAAGCTTGTGAGGTTTGGCTTTCAGGTGCAGTGTGTGGCGCTGCCTGCGGTGTCCGTGGGCAGGCAGGGTTTTCTGTGCTGGCACCTTTTCCCTGCGAGGAATCCTCATTTGGATCGGGTTTTGGGGGGGCTGCTCAAATGGCGGGGCGGGGCTGACCAAAGAGGGGACAGCAGCCCTGTTTCCCGGGACAGAAAGCTTGTGAGGTTTGGCTTTCAGGTGCAGTGTGTGGCACAGCCTGGGCACTCTGTGGGCAGGCAGGGCTTTCTGTGCTGGCACCTTTTCCCTGCGAGGAATCCTCATTTGGATCGGGTTTGGATCGGGTGGCCGGCAATGGCGGGGCGGGGCTGACCAAAGGGGGGACAGCAGCCCTGTTTCCCGGGACAGAAAGCTTGTGAGGTTTGGCTTTCAGGTGCAGTGTGTGGCGCAGCCTGGGGTGTCCGTGGGAAGCCAGTGCTTTCTGTGCTGGCACCTTTTCCCTGCGAGGAATCCTCATTTGGATCGGGTTTTGGGGGGGCTGCTAAAATGGCGGGGCGGGGCTGACCAAAGGGGGGACAGCAGCCCTGTTTCCCGGGACAGAAAGCTTGTGAGGTTTGGCTTTCAGGTGCAGTGTGTGGCACAGCCTGGGCACCCTGTGGGCAGGCAGGGCTTTCTGTGCTGGCACCTTTTCCCTGCGAGGAATCCTCATTTGGATCGGGTTTGGATCGAGTGGCCAGCAGTGGCGGGGCGGAGCTGACCAACGGGGGGGACAGCAGCCCTGTTTCCCGGGACAGAAAGCTTGTGAGGTTTGGCTTTCAGGTGCAGTGTGTGGCGCAGCCTGGGGTGTCCGTGGGCAGGCAGGGCTTTCTGTGCTGGCACCTATTCCCTGCGAGGAATCCTCATTTGGATCGGGTTTTGGGGGGCTGCTCAAATGGCGGGGCGGGGCTGACCAAAGGGGGGACAGCAGCCCTGTTTCCCGGGACAGAAAGCTTGTGAGGTTTGGCTTTCAGGTGCAGTGTGTGGCGCAGCCTGGAGTGTCCGTGGGCAGGCAGGGCTTTCTGTGCTGGCACCTTTTCCCTGCGAGGAATCCTCATTTGGATCGGGTTTGGATAGGGTGGCCGGCAATGGCGGGGCGGGGCTGACCAAAGGGGGGACAGCAGCCCTGTTTCCCGGGACAGAAAGCTTGTGAGGTTTGGCTTTCAGGTGCAGTGTGTGGCACAGCCTGGGCACTCTGTGGGCAGGCAGGGCTTTCTGTGCTGGCACCTTTTCCCTGCGAGGAATCCTCGTTTGGATCGGGTGGCCGGCAATGGCGGGGCGGGGCTGACCAAAGTGGGGACAGCAGCCCTGTTTCCCGGGACAGAAAGCTTGTGAGGTTCGGCTTTCAGGTGCAGTGTGTGGCGCAGCCTGGGGTGTCCGTGGGCAGGCAGGGCTTTCTGTGCTGGCACCTTTTCCCTGCGAGGAATCCTCATTTGGATCGGGTTTTGGGGGGGCTGCTAAAATGGCGGGGCGGGGCTGACCAAAGGGGGGACAGCAGCCCTGTTTCCCGGGACAGAAAGCTTGTGAGCTTTGGCTTTCAGGTGCAGTGTGTGGCGCTGCCTGCGGTGTCCGTGGGCAGGCAGGGTTTTCTGTGCTGGCACCTTTTCCCTGCGAGGAATCCTCATTTGGGTCGGGTTTGGATCGGGTGGCCCGCGGTGGTGGGCGTGGCTGGCCAAGGTGGGGGATAGCAGCCCTGTTTCCCGGGACAGAAAGCTTGTGAGGTTTGGCTTTCAGGTGCAGTGTGTGGCACAGCCTGGGCACCCTGTGGGCAGGCAGGGCTTTCTGTGCTGGCACCTTTTCCCTGCGAGGAATCCTCCTTTGGATCGGGTTTGGATCGAGTGGCCAGCAGTGGCGGGGCGGGGCTGACCAACGGGGGGGACAGCAGCCCTGTTTCCCGGGACAGAAAGCTTGTGAGGTTTGGCTTTCAGGTGCAGTGTGTGGCGCAGCCTGGGGTGTCCGTGGGCAGGCAGGGCTTTCTGTGTTGGCACCTATTCCCTGCGAGGAATCCTCATTTGGATCGGGTTTTGGGGGGGCTGCTAAAATGGCGGGGCGGGGCTGACCGAAGGGGGGACAGCAGCCCTGTTTCCCGGGACAGAAAGCTTGTGAGGTTTGGCTTTCAGGTGCAGTGTGTGGCAGAGCCTGGGCACTCTGTGGGCAGGCAGGGCTTTCTGTGCTGGCACCTTTTCCCTGCGAGGAATCCTCATTTGGGTCGGGTTTGGATCGGGTGGCCCGCGGTGGTGGGCGGGGCTGACCAAGGTGGGGGACAGCAGCCCTGTTTCCCGGGACAGAAAGCTTGTGAGGTTTGGCTTTCAGGTGCAGTGTGTGGCGCAGCCTGGGCACTCTGTGGGCAGGCAGGGCTTTCTGTGCTGGCACCTTTTCCCTGCGAGGAATCCTCGTTTGGATCGGGTTTGGATAGGGTGGCCGGCAATGGCGGGGCGGGGCTGACCAAAGGGGGGACAGCAGCCCTGTTTCCCGGGACAGAAAGCTTGTGAGCTTTGGCTTTCAGGTGCAGTGTGTGGCGCAGCCTGGGGTGTCCGTGGGCAGGCAGGGCTTTCTGTGCTGGCACCTTTTTCCTGCGAGGAATCCTCATTTGGATCGGGTTTTGGGGGGCTGCTCAAATGGCGGGGCGGGGCTGACCAAAGGGGGGACAGCAGCCCTGTTTCCCGGGACAGAAAGCTTGTGAGGTTTGGCTTTCAGGTGCAGTGTGTGGCGCAGCCTGGGGTGTCCGTGGGCAGGCAGGGCTTTCTGTGCTGGCACCTTTTCCCTGCGAGGAATCCTCATTTGGATCGGGTGGCTGGCAATGGCGGGGCGGGGGTGACCAAAGGGGGGACAGCAGCCCTGTTTCCCGGGACAGAAAGCTTGTGAGGTTTGGCTTTCAGGTGCAGTGTGTGGCACAGCCTGGGCACTCTGTGGGCAGGCAGGGCTTTCTGTGCTGGCAACTTTTCCCTGGGAGGTATCCTCATTTGGATCGGGTTTGGATCGGGTGGCCGGCAATGGCGGGGCGGGGCTGACCCAAGGGGGGACAGCAGCCCTGTTTCCCGGGACAGAAAGCTTGTGAGGTTTGGCTTTCAGGTGCATTGTGTGGCTCAGCCTGGGCACTCTGTGGGCAGGCAGGGCTTTCTGTGCTGGCACCTTTTCCCTGCGAGGAATCCTCATTTGGATCTGGTTTGGATCGGGTGACCGGCAGTGGTGGGCGGGGCTGACCAAGGTGGGGGACAGCAGCCCTGTTTCCCGGGACAGAAAGCTTGTGAGATTTGGCTTTCAGGTGCAGTGTGTGGCGCAGCCTGGGGTGTCCGTGGGCAGGCAGGGCTTTCTGTGCTGGCACCTTTTCCCTGCGAGGAATCCTCATTTGGATCGAGTTTGGATCGGGTGGTCGGCAGTGGTGGGCGGGGCTGACCGAAGGGGGGGCAGTAGCCCTGTTTCCCGGGACAGAAAGCTTGTGAGGTTTGGCTTTCAGGTGCAGTGTGTGGCACAGCCTGGGCACTCTGTGGGCAGGCAGGGCTTTCTGTGCTGGCACCTTTTCCCTGCGAGGAATCCTCATTTGGATCGGGTTTGGATCGGGTGGCCGGCAGTGGTGGGCGGGGCTGACCAAAGGGGGGACAGCAGCCCTGTTTCCCGGGACAGAAAGCTTGTGAGGTTTGGCTTTCAGGTGCAGTGTGTGGCTCAGCCTGGGCACTCTGTGGGCAGGCAGGGCTTTCTGTGCTGGCACCTTTTGCCTGCGAGGAATCCTCTTTTGGATCGGGTGGCCGGCAATGGCGGGGCGGGGGTGACCAAAGGGTGGACAGCAGCCCTGTTTCCCGGGACAGAAAGCTTGTGAGGTTTGGCTTTCAGGTGCAGTGTGTGGCGCAGCCTGGGGTGTCCGTGAACAGGCAGGGCTTTCTGTGCTGGCACCTTTTCCTGCGAGGAATCCTCATTTGGATCGGGTTTGGATCGGATGGCCGGCAGTGGTGGGCGGGGGTGACCAAAGGGGGGACAGCAGCCCTGTTTCCCGGGACAGAAAGCTTGTGAGGTTTGGCTTTCAGGTGCAGTGTGTGGCGCAGCCTGGGCACTCTGTGGGCAGGCAGGGCTTTCGGTGCTGGCACCTTTTCCCTGCGAGGAATCCTCATTTGGATCGGGTTTGGATCGGGTGGCCGGCAATGGCGGGGCGGGGGTGACCAAAGAGGGGACAGCAGCCCTGTTTCCCGGGACAGAAAGCTTGTGAGGTTTGGCTTTCAGGTGCAGTGTGTGGCACAGCCTGGGCACTCTGTGGGCAGGCAGGGCTTTCTGTGCTGGCACCTTTTCCCTGCGAGGAATCCTCATTTGGATCGGGTTTGGATCGGGTGGCCGGCAATGGCGGGGCGGGGGTGACCAAAGGGGGGACAGCAGCCCTGTTTCCCGGGACAGAAAGCTTGTGAGGTTTGGCTTTCAGGTGCAGTGTGTGGCACAGCCTGGGCACTCTGTGGGCAGGCAGGGCTTTCGGTGCTGGCACCTTTTCCCTGCGAGGAATCCTCATTTGGATCGGGTTTGGATCGGGTGGCCGGCAGTGGTGGGCGGGGCTGACCAAGGTGGGGGACAGCAGCCCTGTTTCCCGGGACAGAAAGCTTGTGAGGTTTGGCTTTCAGGTGCAGTGTGTGGCGCAGCCTGGGGTGTCCGTGGGCAGGCAGGGCTTTCTGTGCTGGCACCTTTTCCGTGGGAGGAATCCTCATTTGGATCGGGTTTGGATCGGGTGGCCGGCAATGGCGGGGCGGGGCTGACCAAAGGGGGGACAGCAGCCCTGTTTCCCGGGACAGAAAGCTTGTGAGGTTTGGCTTTCAGGTGCAGTGTGTGGCGCAGCCTGGGGTGTCCGTGGGCAGGCAGGGCTTTCTGTGCTGGCACCTTTTCCCTGCGAGGAATCCTCATTTGGATCGGGTTTTGGGGGGGCTGCTAATATGGCGGGGCGGGGCTGACCAAAGGGGGGACAGCAGCCCTGTTTCCCGGGACAGAAAGCTTGTGAGGTTTGGCTTTCAGGTGCAGTGTGTGGCGCAGCCTGGGGTGTCCGTGGGCAGGCAGGGCTTTCTGTGCTGGCACCTTTTCCCTGCGAGGAATTCTCATTTGGATCGGGTTTGGATCGGGTGGCCGGCAATGGCGGGGCGGGGCTGACCAAGGGGGGGGACAGCAGCCCTGTTTCCCGGGACAGAAAGCTTGTGAGGTTTGGCTTTCAGGTGCAGTGTGTGGCGCAGCCTGGGGTGTCCGTGGGCAGGCAGGGCTTTCTGTGCTGGCACCTTTTCCCTGCGAGGAATTCTCATTTGGATCGGGTTTGGATCGGGTGGCCGGCAATGGCGGGGCGGGGCTGACCAAGGGGGGGGACAGCAGCCCTGTTTCCCGGGACAGAAAGCTTGTGAGGTTTGGCTTTCAGGTGCAGTGTGTGGCGCAGCCTGGGGTGCCCGTGGGCAGGCAGGGCTTTCTGTGCTGGCACCTTTTCCCTGCGAGGAATCCTCATTTGGATCGGGTTTTGGAGGGGCTGCTAAAACGACGGGGCGGGGCTGACCAAAGGGGGGACAGCAGCCCTGTTTCCCGGGACAGAAAGCTTGTGAGGTTTGGCTTTCAGGTGCAGTGTGTGGCGCAGCCTGGGGTGTCCGTGGGCAGGCAGGGCTTTCTGTGCTGGCACCTTTTCCCTGCGAGGAATCCTCATTTGGATCGGGTTTCGGGGGGGCTGCTCAAATGGCGGGGCGGGGCTGACCAAAGGGGGGACAGCAGCCCTGTTTCCCGGGACAGAAAGCTTGTGAGTTTTGGCTTTCAGGTGCAGTGTGTGGCGCAGCCTGGGCACACTGTGGGCAGGCAGGGCTTTCTGTGCTGGCACCTTTTCCCTGCGAGGAATCCTCATTTGGATCGGGTGGCCGGCAGTGGTGGGCGGGGCTGACCAAGGGGTGGGCAGCAGCCCTGTTTCCCGGGACAGAAAGCTTGTGAGGTTTGGCTTTCAGGTACAGTGCGTGGCGCAGCCTGGGGTGTCCGTGGGCAGGCAGGGCTTTCTGTGCTGGCGCCTTTTCCCTGCGAGGAATCCTCATTTGGATCGGGTTTTGGGGGGGCTGCTAAAATGGCGGGGCGGGGCTGACCAAAGTGGGGACAGCAGCCCTGTTTCCCGGGACAGAAAGCTTGTGAGGTTTGGCTTTCAGGTGCAGTGTGTGGCGCAGCCTGGGGTGTCCGTGGGCAGGCAGGGCTTTCTGTGCTGGCACCTTTTCCCTGCGAGGAATCCTCCTTTGGATCGGGTTTGGATCGTGTGGCCGGCAGTTGTGGGCGGGGCTGACCAAGGTGGGGAACAGCAGCCCTGTTTCCCGGGACAGAAAGCCTGTGAGGTTTGGCTTTCAGGTGCAGTGTGTGGCACAGCCTGGGGACTCTGTGGGCAGGCAGGGCTTTCTGTGCTGGCACCTTTTCCCTGCGAGGAATCCTCATTTGGATCGGGTTTGGATCGGGTGGCCGGCAATGGCGGGGCGGGGGTGACCAAAGGGGGGACAGCAGCCCTGTTTCCCGGGGCAGAAAGCTTGTGAGGTTTGGCTTTCAGGTGCAGTGTGTGGCACAACCTGGGCACTCTGTGGGCAGGCAGGGCTTTCTGTGCTGGCACCTTTTCCCTGCGAGGAATCCTCCTTTGGATCGGGTTTGGATCGGGTGGCCGGCAGTGGTGGGCGGGGCTGACCAAGGTGGGGGACAGCAGCCCTGTTTCCCGGGACAGAAAGCTTGTGAGGTTTGGCTTTCAGGTGCAGTGTGTGGCGCAGCCTGGGGTGTCCGTGGGCAGGCAGGGCTTTCTGTGCTGGCACCTTTTCCGTGGGAGGAATCCTCATTTGGATCGGGTTTGGATCGGGTGGCCGGCAATGGCGGGGCGGGGCTGACCAAAGGGGGGACAGCAGCCCTGTTTCCCGGGACAGAAAGCTTGTGAGGTTTGGCTTTCAGGTGCAGTGTGTGGCGCAGCCTGGGGTGTCCGTGGGCAGGCAGGGCTTTCTGTGCTGGCACCTTTTCCCTGCGGGAAATCCTCATTTGGATCGGGTTTTGGGGGGGCTGCTCAAATGGCGGGGCGGGGCTGACCAAAGGGGGGACAGCAGCCCTGTTTCCCGGGACAGAAAGCTTGTGAGGTTTGGCTTTCAGGTGCAGTGTGTGGCACAGCCTGGGCACACTGTGGGCAGGCAGGGCTTTCTGTGCTGGCACCTTTTCCCTGCGAGGAATCCTCATTTGGATCGGGTTTTGGGGGGGCTGCTAATATGGCGGGGCGGGGCTGACCAAAGGGGGGACAGCAGCCCTGTTTCCCGGGACAGAAAGCTTGTGAGGTTTGGCTTTCAGGTGCAGTGTGTGGCGCAGCCTGGGGTGTCCGTGGGCAGGCAGGGCTTTCTGTGCTGGCACCTTTTCCCTGCGAGGAATTCTCATTTGGATCGGGTTTGGATCGGGTGGCCGGCAATGGCGGGGCGGGGCTGACCAAGGGGGGGGACAGCAGCCCTGTTTCCCGGGACAGAAAGCTTGTGAGGTTTGGCTTTCAGGTGCAGTGTGTGGCGCAGCCTGGGGTGTCCGTGGGCAGGCAGGGCTTTCTGTGCTGGCACCTTTTCCCTGCGAGGAATTCTCATTTGGATCGGGTTTGGATCGGGTGGCCGGCAATGGCGGGGCGGGGCTGACCAAGGGGGGGGACAGCAGCCCTGTTTCCCGGGACAGAAAGCTTGTGAGGTTTGGCTTTCAGGTGCAGTGTGTGGCGCAGCCTGGGGTGCCCGTGGGCAGGCAGGGCTTTCTGTGCTGGCACCTTTTCCCTGCGAGGAATCCTCATTTGGATCGGGTTTTGGAGGGGCTGCTAAAACGACGGGGCGGGGCTGACCAAAGGGGGGACAGCAGCCCTGTTTCCCGGGACAGAAAGCTTGTGAGGTTTGGCTTTCAGGTGCAGTGTGTGGCGCAGCCTGGGGTGTCCGTGGGCAGGCAGGGCTTTCTGTGCTGGCACCTTCTCCCTGCGAGAAATCCTCATTTGAATCGGGTTTGGATCGGGTGGCCGGCAATGGTGGGCGGGGCTGACCAAAGGGGGGACAGCAGCCCTGTTTCCCGGGACAGAAAGCTTGTGAGGTTTGGCTTTCAGGTGCAGTGTGTGGCACAGCCTGGGGTGTCCGTGGGCAGGCAGGGCTTTCTGTGCTGGCACCTTTTTCCTGCGAGGAATCCTCATTTGGATCGAGTTTTGGGGGGGCTGCTAAAATGGCGGGGCGGGGCTGACCAAGGGGGGGGACAGCAGCCCTGTTTCCCGGGACGGAAAGCTTGGGAGGTTTGGCTTTCAGGTGCAGTGTGTGGCACAGCCTGGGGTGTCCGTGAACAGGCAGGGCTTTCTGTGCTGGCACCTTTTCCCTGCGAGGAATCCTCATTTGGATCGGGTTTGGATCGGGTGGCCGGCAATGGCGGGGCGGGGCTGACCAAGGGGGGGGACAGCAGCCGTGTTTCCCGGGACAGAAAGCTTGTGAGGTTTGGCTTTCAGGTGCAGTGTGTGGCGCAGCCTGGGCACACTGTGGGCAGGCAGGGCTTTCTGTGCTGGCACCTTTTCCCTGCGAGGAATCCTCATTTGGATGGGGTTTTGGGGGGGCTGCTAAAATGGCGGGGCGGGGCTGACCAAAGGGGGGACAGCAGCCCTGTTTCCCGGGACAGAAAGCTTGTGAGGTTTGGCTTTCAGGTGCAGTGTGTGACGCAGCCTGGGGTGTCCGTGGGCAGGCAGGGCTTTCTGTGTTGGAACCTTTTCCCTGCGAGAAATCCTCATTTGGATCGGGTTTGGATCGGGTGGCCGGCAATGGCGGGGCGGGGCTGACCAAAGGGGGGGCAGCAGCCCTGTTTCCCGGGACAGAAAGCTTGTGAGGTTTGGCTTTCAGGTGCAGTGCGTGGCGCAGCCTGGGGTGTCCGTGGGGAGGCAGGGCCTTCTATGCTGGCACCTTTTCCCCGCGAGGAATCCTCATTTGGATCGGGTTTTGGGGGGGCTGCTCAAATGGCGGGGCGGGGCTGACCAAAGGGGGGACAGCAGCCCTGTTTCCCGGGACAGAAAGCTTGTGAGGTTTGGCTTTCAGGTGCAGTGTGTGGCACAGCCTGGGCACTCTGTGGGTAGGCAGGGCTTTCTGTGCTGGCACCTTTTCCCTGCGAGGAATCCTCATTTGGATCGGGTTTGGATCGGGTGGCCGGCAGTGGTGGGCGGGGCTGACCAAAGGGGGGACAGCAGCCCTGTTTCCCGGGACAGAAAGCTTGTGAGGTTTGGCTTTCAGGTGCAGTGTGTGACGCAGCCTGGGGTGTCCGTGAGCAGGCAGGGCTTTCTGTGCTGGCACCTTTTCCCTGCGAGGAATCCTCATTTGGATCGGTTTTGGGGGGGCTGCTAAAATGGCGGGGCGGGGCTGACCAAGGGGGGGGACAGCAGCCCTGTTTCCCGGGACAGAAAGCTTGTGAGGTTTGGCTTTCAGGTGCAGTGTGTGGCACAGCCTGGGCACTCTGTGGGCAGGCACGGCTTTCTGTGCTGGCACCTTTTCCCTGCGAGGAATCCTCATTTGGATCGAGTTTTGGGGGGGCTGCTAAAATGGCGGGGCGGGGCTGACCAAAGGGGGGACAGCAGCCCTGTTTCCCGGGACAGAAAGCTTGTGAGGTTTGGCTTTCAGGTGAAGTGTGTGGCACAGCCTGGGCACTCTGTGGGCAGGCAGGGCTTTCTGTGCTGGCACCTTTTCCCTGCGAGGAATCCTCATTTGGATCGGGTTTGGATCGGGTGGCCGGTAGTGGTGGGCGGGGCTGACCAAGCGGGGGGCAGCAGCCCTGTTTCCCGGGACAGAAAGCTTGTGAGGTTTGGCTTTCAGGTGAAGTGTGTGGCACAGCCTGGGCACTCTGTGGGCAGGCAGGGCTTTCTGTGCTGGCACCTTTTCCCTGCGAGGAATCCTCATTTGGATCGGGTTTGGATCTGGTGGCCGGTAGTGGTGGGCGGGGCTGACCAAGCGGGGGGCAGCAGCCCTGTTTCCCGGGACAGAAAGCTTGTGAGGTTTGGCTTTCAGGTGCAGTGTGTGGCGCAGCCTGGGGTGTCCGTGGGCAGGCAGGGCTTTCTGTGCTGGCACCTTTTCCCTGCGAGGAATCTTCATTTGGATCGGGTTTTGGAGGGGCTGCTAAAACGGCGGGGCGGGGCTGACCAAAGGGGGGACAGCAGCCCTGTTTCCCGGGACAGAAAGCTTGTGAGGTTTGGCTTTCAGGTGCAGTGTGTGGCGCAGCCTGGGGTGTCCGTGGGCAGGCAGGGCTTTCTGTGCTGGAACCTTTTCCCTGCGAGGAATCCTCATTTGGATCGGGTTTGGATCGGGTGACCGTCAACGGCGGGGCGGGGCTGACCAAGGGGGGGGACAGCAGCCCTGTTTCCCGGGACAGAAAGCTTGTGAGGTTTGGCTTTCAGGTGCAGTGTGTGGCGCAGACTGGGCACACTGTGGGCAGGCAGGGCTTTCTGTGCTGGCACCTTTTCCCTGCGAGGAATTCTCATTTGGATCGGGTTTTGGGGGGGCTGCTCAAATGGCGGGGCGGGGCTGACCAAAGGGGGGACAGCAGCCCTGTTTCCCGGGACAGAAAGCTTGTGAGGTTTGGCTTTCAGGTGCAGTGTGTTGCATAGCCTGGGCACTCTGTGGGCAGGCAGGGCTTTCTGTGCTGGCACCTTTTCCCTGCGAGGAATCCTCATTTGGATCGGGTTTGGATTGGGTGGCCGGCAATGGCGGGGCGGGGCTGACCAAAGGGGGGACAGCAGCCCTGTTTCCCGGGACAGAAAGCTTGTGAGGTTTGGCTTTCAGGTGCAGTGTGTGGCGCAGCCTGGGGTGTCCGTGAGCAGGCCGGGCTTTCTGTGCTGGCACCTTTTCCCTGCGAGGAATTCTCATTTGGATCGGGTTTTGGGGCGGCTGCTAAAATGGCGGGGCAGGGCTGACCAAAGGGGGGACAGCAGCCCTGTTTCCCGGGACAGAAAGCTTGTGAGGTTTGGCTTTCAGGTGCAGTGTGTGGCATAGCCTGGGCACTCTGTTGGCAGCCAGGGCTTTCTGTGCTGGCACCTTTTCCCTGCGAGGAATCCTCATTTGGATCGGGTTTTGGGGGGGCTGCTAAAATGGCGGGGCGGGGCTGACCAAAGGGGGGACAGCAGCCCTGTTTCCCGGGACAGAAAGCTTGTGAGGTTTGGCTTTCAGGTGCATTGTGTGGCACAGCCTGGGCACTCTGTGGGCAGGCAGGGCTTTCTGTGCTGGCACCTTTTCCCTGCGAGGAATCCTCATTTGGATCGGGTTTGGATCGGATGGCCGGCAGTGATGGGCGGGCGTGACCAAAGGGGGGACAGCAGCCCTGTTTCCCGGGACAGAAAGCTTGTGAGGTTTGGCTTTCAGGTGCAGTGTGTGGCGCAGCCTGGGGTGTCCGTGGGTAGGCAGGGCTTTCTGTGTTGGAACCTTTTCCCTGCGAGAAATCCTCATTTGGATCGGGTTTGGATCGGGTGGCCGGCAATGGCGGGGCGGGGCTGACCAAAGGGGGGGCAGCAGCCCTGTTTCCCGGGACAGAAAGCTTGTGAGGTTTGGCTTTCAGGTGCAGTGTGTGGCACAGCCTGGGCACTCTGTGGGCAGGCAGGGCTTTCGGTGCTGGCACCTTTTCCCTGCGAGGAATCCTCATTTGGATCGGGTTTGTGGGGGGCTGCTCAAATGGCGGGGCGGGGCTGACCAAGGGAGGGGACAGCAGCCCTGTTTCCCGGGACAGAAAGCTTGTGAGGTTTGGCTTTCAGGTGCAGTGTGTGGCGCAGCCTGGGCACACTGTGGGCAGGCAGGGCTTTCTGTGCTGGCACCTTTTCCCTGCGAGGAATCCTCATTTGGATCGGGTTTGGATCGGGTGGCCGGCAGTGGTGGGCGGGGCTGACCAAGGGGTGGGCAGCAGCCCTGTTTCCCGGGACAGAAAGCTTGTGAGGTTTGGCTTTCAGGTGCAGTGCGTGGCGCAGCCTGGGGTGTCCGTGGGGAGGCAGGGCTTTCTATGCTGGCACCTTTTCCCTGCGAGGAATCCTCATTTGGATCGGGTTTTGGGGGGGCTGCTCAAATGACGGGGCGGGGCTGACCAAAGGGGGGACAGCAGCCCTGTTTCCCGGGACAGAAAGCTTGTGAGGTTTGGCTTTCAGGTGCAGTGTGTGGCACAGCCTGGGCACTCTGTGGGTAGGCAGGGCTTTCTGTGCTGGCACCTTATCCCTGCGAGGAATCCTCATTAGGATATGGTTTGGATCGGGTGGCCGGCAGTGGTGGGCGGGGCTGACCAAAGGGGGGACAGCAGCCCTGTTTCCCGGGACAGAAAGCTTGTGAGGTTTGGCTTTCAGGTGCAGTGTGTGACGCAGCCTGGGGTGTCCGTGAGCAGGCAGGGCTTTCTGTGCTGGCACCTTTTTCCTGCGAGGAATCCTCATTTGGATCGGGTTTTGGGGGGGGCTGCTAAAATGGCGGGGCGGGGCTGACCAAGGGGGGGGACAGCAGCCCTGTTTCCCGGGACAGAAAGCTTGTGAGGTTTGGCTTTCAGGTGCAGTGTGTGGCACAGCCTGGGCAGTCTGTGGGCAGGCAGGGCTTTCTGTGCTGGCACCTTTTCCCTGCGAGGAATCCTCATTTGGATCGGGTTTGGATCGGGTGGCCGGTAGTGGTGGGCGGGGCTGACCATAGGGGGGACAGCAGCCCTGTTTCCCGGGACAGAAAGCTTGTGAGGTTTGGCTTTCAGGTGCAGTGTGTGGCGCAGCCTGGGGTGTCCGTGGGCAGGCAGGGCTTTCTGTGCTGGCACCTTTTCCCTGCGAGGAATCCTCATTTGGATCGAGTTTTGGGGGGGCTGCTAAAATGGCGGGGCGGGGGTGACCGAAGGGGGGACAGCAGCCCTGTTTCCCGGACAGAAAGCTTGTGAGGTTTGGCTTTCAGGTGCAGTGTGTGGCGCAGCCTGGGCACACTGTGGTCAGGCAGGGCTTTCTGTGCTGGCACCTTTTCCCTGCGAGGAATCCTCATTTGGATCGGGTTTTGGGGGGGCTGCTAAAATGGCGGGGCGGGGCTGACCAAAGGGGGGACAGCAGCCCTGTTTCCCGGGACAGAAAGCTTATGAGGTTTGGCTTTCAGGTGAAGTGTGTGGCACAGCCTGGGCACTCTGTGGGCAGGCAGGGCTTTCTGTGCTGGCACCTTTTCCCTGCGAGGAATTCTCATTTGGATCGGGTTTTGGGGGGGCTGCTAAAATGGCGGGGCGGGGGTGACCAAAGGGGGGACAGCAGCCCTGTTTCCCGGGACAGAAAGCTTGTGAGGTTTGGCTTTCAGGTGCAGTGTGTTGCATAGCCTGGGCACTCTGTGGGCAGGCAGGGCTTTCTGTGCTGGCACCTTTTCCCTGCGAGGAATCCTCATTTGGATCGGGTTTGGATCGGGTGGCCGGCAATGGCGGGGCGGGGCTGACCAAAGGGGGGACAGCAGCCCTGTTTCCCGGGACAGAAAGCTTGTGAGGTTTGGCTTTCAGGTGCAGTGTGTGGCACAGCCTGGGCACTCTGTGGGCAGGCAGGGCTTTCTGTGCTGGCACCTTTTCCCTGCGAGGAATCCTCATTTGGATCGGGTTTGGATCGGGTGGCCGGCAGTGGTGGGCGGGGCTGACCAAGCGGGGAGCAGCAGCCCTGTTTCCCGGGACAGAAAGCTTGTGAGGTTTGGCTTTCAGGTGCAGTGTGTGGCGCAGCCTGGGGTGTCCGTGGGCAGGCAGGGCTTTCTGTGCTGGCACCTTTTCCCTGCGAGGAATCCTCATTTGGATCGGGTTTGGATCGGGTGGCCGGCAGTGGTGGGCGGGGCTGACCAAGGGGGGGGACAGCAGCCCTGTTTCCCGGGACAGAAAGCTTGTGAGGTTTGGCTTTCAGGTGCAGTGTGTGGCGCAGCCTGGGGTGTCCGTGGGCAGGCAGGGCTTTCTGTGCTGGCACCTTTTCCCTGCGAGGAATCCTCATTTGGATCGGGTTTTGGGGGGGCTGCTCAAATGGCGGGGCGGGCTGACCGAAGGGGGGACAGCAGCCCTGTTTCCCGGGACAGAAAGCTTGTGAGGTTTGGCTTTCAGGTGCAGTGTGTGGCGCAGCCTGGGGTGTCCGTGAACAGGCAGGGCTTTCTGTGCTGGTACCTTTTCCCTGCGAGGAATCCTCATTTGGATCGGGTTTGGATCGGGTGGCCGTCAATGGCGGGGCGGGGCTGACCAAAGGGGGGACAGCAGCCCTGTTTCCCGGGACAGAAAGCTTGTGAGGTTTGGCTTTCAGGTGCAGTGTGTCTCACAGCCTGGGCACTCTGTGGGCAGGCAGGGCGTTCTGTGCTGGCACCTTTTCCCTGCGAGGAATCCTCATTTGGGTGGGGTTTGGATCGGGTGGCTGGCAATGGCGGGGCGGGGCTGACCAAGGGGGGGGACAGCAGCCCTGTTTCCCGGGACAGAAAGCTTGTGAGGTTTGGCTTTCAGGTGCAGTGTGTGGCGCAGCCTGGGGTGTCCGTGGGCAGGCAGGGCTTTCTGTGCTGGCACCTTTTCCCTGCGAGGAATCCTCATTTGGATCGGGTTTGGATCGGGTGGCCTACAGTGGTGGGCGAGATTGACCAAGGGGGTGCAGCAGCCCTGTTTCCCGGGACAGAAAGCTTGTGAGGTTTGGCTTTCAGGTGCAGTGAGTGGCTCAGCCTGGTCACTCTGTGGGCAGGCAGGGCTTTCGGTGCTGGCACATTTTCCCTGCGAGGAATCCTCATTTGGATCGGGTTTTGGGGGGGCTGCTAAAATGGCGGGGCGGGGCTGACCAAAGGGGGGACAGCAGCCCTGTTTCCCGGGACAGAAAGCTTGTGAGGTTTGGCTTTCAGGTGCAGTGTGTGGCGCAGCCTGGGGTGTCCGTGAACAGGCAGGGCTTTCTGTGCTGGTACCTTTTCCCTGCGAGGAATCCTCATTTGGATCGGGTTTGGATCGGGTGGCCGGCAGTGGTGGGCGGGGCTGACCAAGAGGGGGGACAGCAGCCCTGTTTCCCGGGACAGAAAGCTTGTGAGGTTTGGCTTTCAGGTGCAGTGTGTGGCGCAGGCTGGGCACATTGTGGGCAGGCAGGGCTTCCTGTGCTGGCACCTTTTCCCTGCGAGGAATCCTCATTTGGATCGGGTTTGGATCGGGTGGCCGTCAATGGCGGGGCGGGGCTGACCAAAGGGGGGACAGCAGCCCTGTTTCCCGGGACAGAAAGCTTGTGAGGTTTGGCTTTCAGGTGCAGTGTGTGGCGCAGCCTGGGGTGTCCGTGGGCAGGCAGGGCTTTCTGTGCTGGCACCTTTTCCCTGCGAGGAATTCTCATTTGGATCGGGTTTTGGGGCGGCTGCTAAAATGGCGGGGCAGGGCTGAGCAAAGGAGGGACAGCAGCCCTGTTTCCCGGGACAGAAAGCTTGTGAGGTTTGGCTTTCAGGTGCAGTGTGTGGCATAGCCTGGGCACTCTGTTGGCAGCCAGGGCTTTCTGTGCTGGCACCTTTTCCCTGCGAGGAATCCTCATTTGGATCGGGTTTGGGTCCGGTGGCCGTCAATGCCGGGGCGGGGCTGACCAAAGGGGGGACAGCAGCCCTGTTTCCCGGGACAGAAAGCTTGTGAGGTTTGGCTTTCAGGTGCAGTGTGTGGCGCAGCCTGGGGTGTCCGTGAGCAGGCAGGGCTTTCTGTGCTGGCACCTTTTCCCTGCGAGGAATCCTCATTTGGATCGGTTTTGGGGGGGCTGCTAAAATGGCGGGGCGGGGCTGACCAAGGGGGGGGACAGCAGCCCTGTTTCCCGGGACAGAAAGCTTGTGAGGTTTGGCTTTCAGGTGCAGTGTGTGGCGCAGCCTGGGCACACTGTGGGCAGGCAGGGCTTTCTGTGCTGGCACCTTTTCCCTGCGAGGAATCCTCATTTGGATCGGGTTTTGGGGGGGCTGCTAAAATGGCGGGGCGGGGCTGACCAAAGGGGGGACAGCAGCCCTGTTTCCCGGGACAGAAAGCTTGTGAGGTTTGGCTTTCAGGTGAAGTGTGTGGCACAGCCTGGGTAGTCTGTGGGCAGGCAGGGCTTTCTGTGCTGGCACCTTTTCCCTGCGAGGAATCCTCATTTGGATCGGGTTTGGATCGGGTGGCCGGCAGTGGTGGGCGAGGCTGACCAAGCGGGGGGCAGCAGCCCTGTTTCCCGGGACAGAAAGCTTGTGAGGTTTGGCTTTCAGGTGCAGTGTGTGGCGCAGCCTGGGGTGTCCGTGGGCAGGCAGGGCTTTCTGTGCTGGCACCTTTTTCCTGCGAGGAATCCTCATTTGGATCGAGTTTTGGGGGGGCTGCTAAAATGGCGGGGCGGGGCTGACCAAGGGGTGGGCAGCAGCCCTGTTTCCCGGGACGGAAATCTTGTGAGGTTTGGCTTTCAGGTGCAGTGTGTGGCACAGCCTGGGGTGTCCGTGAACAGGCAGGGCTTTCTGTGCTGGCACCTTTTCCCTGCGAGGAATCCTCATTTGGATCGGGTTTGGATCGGGTGGCCGGCAATGGCGGGGCGGGGCTGACCAAGGGGGGGGACAGCAGCCCTGTTTCCCGGGACAGAAAGCTTGTGAGGTTTGGCTTTCAGGTGCAGTGTGTGGCGCAGCCTGGGCACACTGTGGGCAGGCAGGGCTTTCTGTGCTGGCACCTTTTCCCTGCGAGGAATCCTCATTTGGATGGGGTTTTGGGGGGGCTGCTAAAATGGCGGGGCGGGGCTGACCAAAGGGGGGACAGCAGCCCTGTTTCCCGGGACAGAAAGCTTGTGAGGTTTGGCTTTCAGGTGCATTGTGTGGCACAGCCTGGGCACTCTGTGGGCAGGCAGGGCTTTCTGTGCTGGCACCTTTTCCCTGCGAGGAATCCTCATTTGGATCGGGTTTGGATCGGATGGCCGGCAGTGATGGGCGGGGGTGACCAAAGGGGGGACAGCAGCCCTGTTTCCCGGGACAGAAAGCTTGTGAGGTTTGGCTTTCAGGTGCAGTGTGTGGCGCAGCCTGGGGTGTCCGTGGGCAGGCAGGGCTTTCTGTGTTGGAACCTTTTCCCTGCGAGAAATCCTCATTTGGATCGGGTTTGGATCGGGTGGCCGGCAATGGGGGGGCGGGGCTGACCAAAGGGGGGGCAGCAGCCTTGTTTCCCGGGACAGAAAGCTTGTGAGGTTTGGCTTTCAGGTGCAGTGTGTGGCATAGCCTAGGCACTCTGTGGGCAGGCAGGGCTTTCGGTGCTGGCACCTTTTCCCTGCGAGGAATCCTCATTTGGATCGGGTTTGTGGGGGGCTGCTCAAATGGCGGGGCGGGGCTGACCAAGGGAGGGGACAGCAGCCCTGTTTCCCGGGACAGAAAGCTTGTGAGGTTTGGCTTTCAGGTGCAGTGCGTGGCGCAGCCTGGGGTGTCCGTGGGGAGGCAGGGCTTTCTATGCTGGCACCTTTTCCCTGCGAGGAATCCTCATTTGGATCGGGTTTTGGGGGGGCTGCTCAAATGGCGGGGCGGGGCTGACCAAAGGGGGGACAGCAGCCCTGTTTCCCGGGACAGAAAGCTTGTGAGGTTTGGCTTTCAGGTGCAGTGTGTGGCACAGCCTGGGCACTCTGTGGGTAGGCAGGGCTTTCTGTGCTGGCACCTTTTCCCTGCGAGGAATCCTCATTTGGATCGGGTTTGGATCGGGTGGCCGGCAGTGGTGGGCGGGGCTGACCAAAGGGGGGACAGCAGCCCTGTTTCCCGGGACAGAAAGCTTGTGAGGTTTGGCTTTCAGGTGCAGTGTGTGGCGCAGCCTGGGCACATTGTGGGCAGGCAGGGCTTCCTGTGCTGGCACCTTTTCCCTGCGAGGAATCCTCATTTGGATCGGGTTTGGATCGGGTGGCCGTCAATGGCGGGGCGGGGCTGACCAAAGGGGGGACAGCAGCCCTGTTTCCCGGGACAGAAAGCTTGTGAGGTTTGGCTTTCAGGTGCAGTGTGTGGCACAACCTGGGCACTCTGTGGGCAGGCAGGGCTTTCTGTGCTGGCACCTTTTCCCTGCGAGGAATCCTCATTTGGATCGAGTTTTGGGGGGGCTGCTAAAATGGCGGGGCGGGGGTGACCGAAGGGGGGACAGCAGCCCTGTTTCCCGGGACAGAAAGCTTGTGAGGTTTGGCTTTCAGGTGCAGTGTGTGGCGCAGCCTGGGCACACTGTGGGCAGGCAGGGCTTTCTGTGCTGGCACCTTTTCCCTGCGAGGAATCCTCATTTGGATCGGGTTTTGGGGGGGCTGCTAAAATGGCGGGGCGGGGCTGACCAAAGGGGGGACAGCAGCCCTGTTTCCCGGGACAGAAAGCTTGTGAGGTTTGGCTTTCAGGTGAAGTGTGTGGCACAGCCTGGGCACTCTGTGGGCAGGCAGGGCTTTCTGTGCTGGCACCTTTTCCCTGCGAGGAATCCTCATTTGGATCGGGTTTGGATCCGGTGGCCGGCAATGGCGGGGCGGGGCAGACCAAGGGGGGGGACAGCAGCCCTGTTTCCCGGGACAGAAAGCTTGTGAGGTTTGGCTTTCAGGTGCAGTGTGTGGCGCAGCCTGGGCACTCTGTGGGCAGGCAGGGCTTTCTGTACTGGCACCTTTTCCCTGCGAGGAATCCTCATTTGGATCGGGTTTGGATCTGGTGGCCGGCAGTGGTGGGCGGGGCTGACCAAGCGGGGGGCAGCAGCCCTGTTTCCCGGGACAGAAAGCTTGTGAGGTTTGGCTTTCAGGTGCAGTGTGTGGCGCAGCCTGGGGTGTCCGTGGGCAGGCAGGGCTTTCTGTGCTGGCACCTTTTCCCTGCGAGGAATCCTCATTTGGATCGGGTTTGGATCGGGTGACCGTCAATGGCGGGGCGGGGCTGACCAAAGGGGGGACAGCAGCCCTGTTTCCCGGGACAGAAAGCTTGTGAGGTTTGGCTTTCAGGTGCAGTGTGTGGCACAGCCTGGGCATTCTGTGGGCAGGCAGGGCTTTCTGTGCTGGCACCTTTTCCCTGCGAGGAATCCTCATTTGGATCGGGTTTGGATCGGGTGGCCGGCAGTGGTGGGCGGGGCTGACCAAAGGGGGGACAGCAGCCCTGTTTCCCGGGACAGAAAGCTTGTGAGGTTTGGCTTTCAGGTGCAGTGAGTGGCGCAGCCTGGTCACTCTGTGGGCAGGCAGGGCTTTCTGTGCTGGCACCTTTTCCCTGCGAGGAATCCTCATTTGGATCGGGTTTGGATCGGGTGGCCGGCAGTGGTGGGCGACGCTGACCAAGCGGGGGGCAGCAGCCCTGTTTCCCGGGACAGAAAGCTTGTGAGGTTTGGCTTTCAGGTGCAGTGTGTGGCGCAGCCTGGGGTGTCCGTGGGCAGGCAGGGCTTTCTGTCCTGGCACCTTTTCCCTGCGAGGAATCCTCATTTGGATCGGGTTTTGGAGGGTCTGCTAAAACGGCGGGGCGGGGCTGACCAAAGGGGGGACAGCAAGCCCTGTTTCCCGGGACAGAAAGCTTGTGAGGTTTGGCTTTCAGGTGCAGTGTGTGGCGCAGCCTGGGGTGTCCGTGGGCAGGCAGGGCTTTCTGTGCTGGCACCTTCTGCCTGCGAGAAATCCTCATTTGAATCGGGTTTGGATCGGGTGGCCGGCAATGGTGGGCGGGGCTGACCAAAGGGGGGACAGCAGCCCTGTTTCCCGGGACAGAAAGCTTGTGAGGTTTGGCTTTCAGGTGCAGTGTGTGGCACAGCCTGGGGTGTCCGTGGGCAGGCAGGGCTTTCTGTGCTGGCACCTTTTTCCTGCGAGGAATCCTCATTTGGATCGAGTTTTGGGGGGGCTGCTAAAATGGCGGGGCAGGGCTGACCAAGGGGGTGGGCAGCAGCCCTGTTTCCCGGGACGGAAATCTTGTGAGGTTTGGCTTTCAGGTGCAGTGTGTGGCACAGCCTGGGGTGTCCGTGAACAGGCAGGGCTTTCTGTGCTGGCACCTTTTCCTGCGAGGAATCCTCATTTGGATCGGGTTTGGATCGGGTGGCCGGCAATGGCGGGGCGGGGCTGACCAAGGGGGGGGACAGCAGCCCTGTTTCCCGGGACAGAAAGCTTGTGAGGTTTGGCTTTCAGGTGCAGTGTGTGGCGCAGCCTGGGCACACTGTGGGCAGGCAGGGCTTTCTGTGCTGGCACCTTTTCCCTGCGAGGAATCCTCATTTGGATGGGGTTTTGGGGGGGCTGCTAAAATGGCGGGGCGGGGCTGACCAAAGGGGGGACAGCAGCCCTGTTTCCCGGGACAGAAAGCTTGTGAGGTTTGGCTTTCAGGTGCATTGTGTGGCACAGCCTGGGCACTCTGTGGGCAGGCAGGGCTTTCTGTGCTGGCACCTTTTCCCTGCGAGGAATCCTCATTTGGATCGGGTTTGGATCGGATGGCCGGCAGTGATGGGCGGGGGGTGACCAAAGGGGGGACAGCAGCCCTGTTTCCCGGGACAGAAAGCTTGTGAGGTTTGGCTTTCAGGTGCAGTGTGTGGCGCAGCCTGGGGTGTCCGTGGGCAGGCAGGGCTTTCTGTGTTGGAACCTTTTCCCTGCGAGGAAATCCTCATTTGGATCGGGTTTGGATCGGGTGGCCGGCAATGGCGGGGCGGGGCTGACCAAAGGGGGGGCAGCAGCCCTGTTTCCCGGGACAGAAAGCTTGTGAGGTTTGGCTTTCAGGTGCAGTGTGTGGCATAGCCTAGGCACTCTGTGGGCAGGCAGGGCTTTCGGTGCTGGCACCTTTTCCCTGCGAGGAATCCTCATTTGGATCGGGTTTGTGGGGGGCTGCTCAAATGGCGGGGCGGGGCTGACCAAGGGAGGGGACAGCAGCCCTGTTTCCCGGGACAGAAAGCTTGTGAGGTTTGGCTTTCAGGTTGCAGTGCGTGGCGCAGCCTGGGGTGTCCGTGGGGAGGCAGGGCTTTCTATGCTGGCACCTTTTCCCTGCGAGGAATCCTCATTTGGATCGGGTTTTGGGGGGGCTGCTCAAATGGCGGGGCGGGGCTGACCAAAGGGGGGACAGCAGCCCTGTTTCCCGGGACAGAAAGCTTGTGAGGTTTGGCTTTCAGGTGCAGTGGGTGGCACAGCCTGGGCACTCTGTGGGTAGGCAGGGCTTTCTGTGCTGGCACCTTTTCCCTGCGAGGAATCCTCATTTGGATCGGGTTTGGATCGGGTGGCCGGCAGTGGTGGGCGGGGCTGACCAAAGGGGGGGACAGCAGCCCTGTTTCCCGGGACAGAAAGCTTGTGAGGTTTGGCTTTCAGGTGCAGTGTGTGGCGCAGCCTGGGCACATTGTGGGCAGGCAGGGCTTCCTGTGCTGGCACCTTTTCCCTGCGAGGAATCCTCATTTGGATCGGGTTTGGATCGGGTGGCCGTCAATGCCGGGGCGGGGCTGACCAAAGGGGGGACAGCAGCCCTGTTTCCCGGGGACAGAAAGCTTGTGAGGTTTGGCTTTCAGGTGAAGTGTGTGGCACAGCCTGGGTAGTCTGTGGGCAGGCAGGGCTTTCTGTGCTGGCACCTTTTCCCTGCGAGGAATCCTCATTTGGATCGGGTTTGGATCGGGTGGCCGGCAGTGGTGGGCGAGGCTGACCAAGCGGGGGGCAGCAGCCCTGTTTCCCGGGACAGAAAGCTTGTGAGGTTTGGCTTTCAGGTGCAGTGTGTGGCGCAGCCTGGGGTGTCCGTGGGCAGGCAGGGCTTTCTGTGCTGGCACCTTTTCCCTGCGAGGAATCCTCATTTGGATCGGGTTTTGGAGGGTCTGCTAAAACGGCGGGGCGGGGCTGACCAAAGGGGGGACAGCAGCCCTGTTTCCCGGGACAGAAAGCTTGTGAGGTTTGGCTTTCAGGTGCAGTGTGTGGCGCAGCCTGGGGTGTCCGTGGGCAGGCAGGGCTTTCTGTGCTGGCACCTTCTCCCTGCGAGAAATCCTCATTTGAATCGGGTTTGGATCGGGTGGCCGGCAATGGTGGGCGGGGCTGACCAAAGGGGGGACAGCAGCCCTGTTTCCCGGGACAGAAAGCTTGTGAGGTTTGGCTTTCAGGTGCAGTGTGTGGCACAGCCTGGGGTGTCCGTGGGCAGGCAGGGCTTTCTGTGCTGGCACCTTTTTCCTGCGAGGAATCCTCATTTGGATCGAGTTTTGGGGGGGCTGCTAAAATGGCGGGGCGGGGCTGACCAAGGGGGTGGGCAGCAGCCCTGTTTCCCGGGACGGAAATCTTGTGAGGTTTGGCTTTCAGGTGCAGTGTGTGGCACAGCCTGGGGTGTCCGTGAACAGGCAGGGCTTTCTGTGCTGGCACCTTTTCCCTGCGAGGAATCCTCATTTGGATCGGGTTTGGATCGGGTGGCCGGCAATGGCGGGGCGGGGCTGACCAAGGGGGGGGACAGCAGCCCTGTTTCCCGGGACAGAAAGCTTGTGAGGTTTGGCTTTCAGGTTGCAGTGTGTGGCGCAGCCTGGGCACACTGTGGGCAGGCAGGGCTTTCTGTGCTGGCACCTTTTCCCTGCGAGGAATCCTCATTTGGATGGGGTTTTGGGGGGGCTGCTAAAATGGCGGGGCGGGGCTGACCAAAGGGGGGACAGCAGCCCTGTTTCCCGGGACAGAAAGCTTGTGAGGTTTGGCTTTCAGGTGCATTGTGTGGCACAGCCTGGGCACTCTGTGGGCCGGCAGGGCTTTCTGTGCTGGCACCTTTTCCCTGCGAGGAATCCTCATTTGGATCGGGTTTGGATCGGATGGCCGGCAGTGATGGGCGGGGGTGACCAAAGGGGGGACAGCAGCCTGTTTCCCGGGACAGAAAGCTTGTGAGGTTTGGCTTTCAGGTGCAGTGTGTGGCGCAGCCTGGGGTGTCCGTGGGCAGGCAGGGCTTTCTGTGTTGGAACCTTTTCCCTGCGAGAAATCCTCATTTGGATCGGGTTTGGATCGGGTGGCCGGCAATGGCGGGGCGGGGCTGACCAAAGGGGGGGCAGCAGCCCTGTTTCCCGGGACAGAAAGCTTGTGAGGTTTGGCTTTCAGGTGCAGTGTGTGGCATAGCCTAGGCACTCTGTGGGCAGGCAGGGCTTTCGGTGCTGGCACCTTTTCCCTGCGAGGAATCCTCATTTGGATCGGGTTTGTGGGGGGCTGCTCAAATGGCGGGGCGGGGCTGACCAAGGGAGGGGACAGCAGCCCTGTTTCCCGGGACAGAAAGCTTGTGAGGTTTGGCTTTCAGGTGCAGTGTGTGGTACAACCTGGGCACTCTGTGGGCAGGCAGGGCTTTCTGTGCTGGCACCTTTTCCCTGCGAGGAATCCTCATTTGGATCGAGTTTTGGGGGGGCTGCTAAAATGGCGGGGCGGGGGTGACCGAAGGGGGGGACAGCAGCCCTGTTTCCCGGGACAGAAAGCTTGTGAGGTTTGGCTTTCAGGTGCAGTGTGTGGCGCAGCCTGGGCACACTGTGGGCCGGCAGGGCTTTCTGTGCTGGCACCTTTTCCCTGCGAGGAATCCTCATTTGGATCGAGTTTTGGGGGGGCTGCTAAAATGGCGGGGCGGGGCTGACCAAAGGGGGGACAGCAGCCCTGTTTCCCGGGACAGAAAGCTTGTGAGGTTTGGCTTTCAGGTGCAGTGTGGTGGGCACAGCCTGGGCACTCTGTGGGCAGGCAGGGCTTTCTGTGCTGGCACCTTTTCCCTGCGAGGAATCCTCATTTGGATCGGGTTTGGATCGGGTGGCCGGCAGTGGTGGGCGGGGCTGACCAAAGGGGGGACAGCAGCCCTGTTTCCCGGGACAGAAAGCTTGTGAGGTTTGGCTTTCAGGTGCAGTGTGTGGCGCAGCCTGGGGTGTCCGTGGGCAGGCAGGGCTTTCTGTGCTGGCACCTTCTCCCTGCGGAGAAATCCTCATTTGGATCGGGTTTGGATCGGGTGGCCGGCAATGGTGGGCGGGGCTGACCAAAGGGGGGACAGCAGCCCTGTTTCCCGGGGACAGAAAGCTTGTGAGGTTTGGCTTTCAGGTGCAGTGTGTGGCGCAGCCTGGGGTGTCCGTGGGCAGGCAGGGCTTTCTGTGCTGGCACCTTTTTCCTGCGAGGAATCCTCATTTGGATCGAGTTTTGGGGGGGCTGCTAAAATGGCGGGGCGGGGCTGACCAAGGGGGGGGACAGCAGCCCTGTTTCCCGGGACAGAAAGCTTGGGAGGTTTGGCTTTCAGGTGCAGTGTGTGGCACAGCCTGGGGTGCCCGTGAACAGGCAGGGCTTTCTGTGCTGGCACCTTTTCCCTGCGAGGAATCCTCATTTGGATCGGGTTTTGGGGGGGCTGCTAAAATGGCGGGGCGGGGGCTGACCAAGGGGGGGGGACAGCAGCCCTGTTTCCCGGGACAGAAAGCTTGTGAGGTTTGGCTTTCAGGTGCATTGTGTGGCACAGCCTGGGCACTCTGTGGGCAGGCAGGGCTTTCTGTACTGGCACCTTTTCCCTGCGAGGAATCCTCATTTGGATCGGGTTTGGATCCGGTGGCCGGCAATGGCGGGGCGGGGCAGACCAAGGGGGGGGACAGCAGCCCTGTTTCCCGGGACAGAAAGCTTGTGAGGTTTGGCTTTCAGGTGCAGTGTGTGGCGCAGCCTGGGCACTCTGTGGGCAGGCAGGGCTTTCTGTACTGGCACCTTTTCCTGCGAGGAATCCTCATTTGGATCGGGTTTGGATCTGGTGGCCGGCAGTGGTGGGCGGGGCTGACCAAGCGGGGGGCAGCAGCCCTGTTTCCCGGGACAGAAAGCTTGTGAGGTTTGGCTTTCAGGTGCAGTGTGTGGCGCAGCCTTGGGTGTCCGTGGCAGGCAGGGCTTTCGGTGCTGGCACCTTTTCCCTGCGAGGAATCCTCATTTGGATCGGGTTTGGATCGGGTGACCGTCAATGGCGGGGCGGGGCTGACCAAGGGGGGGGACAGCAGCCCTGTTTCCCGGGACAGAAAGCTTGTGAGGTTTGGCTTTCAGGTGCAGTGTGTGGCACAGCCTGGGCAGTCTGTGGGCAGGCAGGGCTTTCTGTGCTGGCACCTTTTCCCTGCGAGGAATCCTCATTTGGATCGAGTTTTGGGGGGGCTGCTAAAATGGCGGGGCGGGGCTGACCAAAGGGGGGGACAGCAGCCCTGTTTCCCGGGACAGAAAGCTTGTGAGGTTTGGCTTTCAGGTGCAGTGTGTGGCACAGCCTGGGCACTCTGTGGGCAGGCAGGGCTTTCTGTGCTGGCACCTTTTCCTGCGAGGAATCCTCATTTGGATCGGGTTTGGATCGGGTGGCCGGCAGTGGTGGGCGGGGCTGACCAAAGGGGGGACAGCAGCCCTGTTTCCCGGGACAGAAAGCTTGTGAGGTTTGGCTTTCAGGTGCAGTGTGTGGCGCAGCCTGGGGTGTCCGTGGGCAGGCAGGGCTTTCTGTGCTGGCACCTTTTTCCTGCGAGGAATCCTCATTTGGATCGAGTTTTGGGGGGGCTGCTAAAATGGCGGGGCGGGGCTGACCAAGGGGGGGGACAGCAGCCCTGTTTCCCGGGACAGAAAGCTTGGGAGGTTTGGCTTTCAGGTGCAGTGTGTGGCACAGCCTGGGGTGCCCGTGAACAGGCAGGGCTTTCTGTGCTGGCACCTTTTCCCTGCGAGGAATCCTCATTTGGATCGGGTTTTGGGGGGGCTGCTAAAATGGCGGGGCGGGGCTGACCAAAGGGGGGACAGCAGCCCTGTTTCCCGGGACAGAAAGCTTGTGAGGTTTGGCTTTCAGGTGCATTGTGTGGCACAGCCTGGGCACTCTGTGGGCAGGCAGGGCTTTCTGTGCTGGCACCTTTTCTCTGCGAGGAATCCTTATTTGGATCGGGTTTGGATCGGGTGGCCGGCAGTGGTGGGCGGGGCTGACCAAGCGCGGAGCAGCAGCCCTGTTTCCCGGGACAGAAAGCTTGTGAGGTTTGGCTTTCAGGTGCAGTGTGTGGCGCAGCCAGGGCACATTGTGGGCAGGCAGGGCTTTCTGTGCTGGCACCTTTTCCCTGCGAGGAATCCTCATTTGGATCGGGTTTGGATCGGGTGGCCGGCAGTGGTGGGCGGGGCTGACCAAGGGGGGGGGACAGCAGCCCTGTTTCCCGGGACAGAAAGCTTGTGAGGTTTGGCTTTCAGGTGCAGTGTGTGGCGCAGCCTGGGGTGTCCGTGGGCAGGCAGGGCTTTCTGTGCTGGCACCTTTTCCTGCGAGGAATCCTCATTTGGATCGGGTTTTGGGGGGGCTGCTCAAATGGCGGGGCGGGCTGACCGAAGGGGGGACAGCAGCCCTGTTTCCCGGGACAGAAAGCTTGTGAGATTTGGCTTTCAGGTGCAGTGAGTGGCGCAGCCTTGTCACTCTGTGGGCAGGCAGGGCTTTCGGTGCTGGCACGTTTTCCCTGCGAGGAATCCTCATTTGGATCGGGTTTTGTGGGGGCTGCTAAAATGGCGGGGCGGGGCTGACCAAAGGGGGGACAGCAGCCCTGTTTCCCGGGACAGAAAGCTTGTGAGGTTTGGCTTTCAGGTGCAGTGTGTGGCACAGCCTGGGCACTCTGTGGGCAGGCAGGGCTTTCTGTGCTGGCACCTTTTCCCTGCGAGGAATCCTCATTTGGATCGGGTTTGGATCGGGTGGCCGGCAGTGGTGGGCGGGGCTGACCAAAGGGGGGGACAGCAGCCCTGTTTCCCGGGACAGAAAGCTTGTGAGGTTTGGCTTTCAGGTGCAGTGTGTGGCGCAGCCTGGGGTGTCCGTGGGCAGGCAGGGCTTTCTGTGCTGGCACCTTCTCCCTGCGAGAAATCCTCATTTGGATCGGGTTTGGATCGGGTGGCCGGCAATGGTGGGCGGGGCTGACCAAAGGGGGGACAGCAGCCCTGTTTCCCGGGACAGAAAGCTTGTGAGGTTTGGCTTTCAGGTGCATGTGTGTGGCGCAGCCTGGGGTGTCCGTGGGCAGGCAGGGCTTTCTGTGCTGGCACCTTTTTCCTGCGAGGAATCCTCATTTGGATCGAGTTTTGGGGGGGCTGCTAAAATGGCGGGGCGGGGCTGACCAAGGGGGGGGACAGCAGCCCTGTTTCCCGGGACAGAAAGCTTGGGAGGTTTGGCTTTCAGGTGCAGTGTGTGGCACAGCCTGGGGTGCCCGTGAACAGGCAGGGCTTTCTGTGCTGGCACCTTTTCCCTGCGAGGAATCCTCATTTGGATCGGGTTTTGGGGGGGCTGCTAAAATGGCGGGGCGGGGCTGACCAAGGGGGGGGACAGCAGCCCTGTTTCCCGGGACAGAAAGCTTGTGAGGTTTGGCTTTCAGGTGCATTGTGTGGCACAGCCTGGGCACTCTGTGGGCAGGCAGGGCTTTCTGTACTGGCACCTTTTCCCTGCGAGGAATCCTCATTTGGATCGGGTTTGGATCCGGTGGCCGGCAATGGCGGGGCGGGGCAGACCAAGGGGGGGGACAGCAGCCCTGTTTCCCGGGACAGAAAGCTTGTGAGGTTTGGCTTTCAGGTGCAGTGTGTGGCGCAGCCTGGGCACTCTGTGGGCAGGCAGGGCTTTCTGTACTGGCACCTTTTCCCTGCGAGGAATCCTCATTTGGATCGGGTTTGGATCTGGTGGCCGGCAGTGGTGGGCGGGGCTGACCAAGCGGGGGGCAGCAGCCCTGTTTCCCGGGACAGAAAGCTTGTGAGGTTTGGCTTTCAGGTGCAGTGTGTGGCGCAGCCTTGGGTGTCCGTGGGCAGGCAGGGCTTTCGGTGCTGGCACCTTTTCCCTGCGAGGAATCCTCATTTGGATCGGGTTTGGATCGGGTGACCGTCAATGGCGGGGCGGGGCTGACCAAGGGGGGGGACAGCAGCCCTGTTTCCCGGGACAGAAAGCTTGTGAGGTTTGGCTTTCAGGTGCAGTGTGTGGCACAGCCTGGGCAGTCTGTGGGCAGGCAGGGCTTTCTGTGCTGGCACCTTTTCCCTGCGAGGAATCCTCATTTGGATCGAGTTTTGGGGGGGCTGCTAAAATGGCGGGGCGGGGCTGACCAAAGGGGGGACAGCAGCCCTGTTTCCCGGGACAGAAAGCTTGTGAGGTTTGGCTTTCAGGTGCAGTGTGTGGCACAGCCTGGGCACTCTGTGGGCAGGCAGGGCTTTCTGTGCTGGCACCTTTTCCCTGCGAGGAATCCTCATTTGGATCGGGTTTGGATCGGGTGGCCGGCAGTGGTGGGCGGGGCTGACCAAAGGGGGGACAGCAGCCCTGTTTCCCGGGACAGAAAGCTTGTGAGGTTTGGCTTTCAGGTGCAGTGTGTGGCGCAGCCTGGGGTGTCCGTGGGCAGGCAGGGCTTTCTGTGCTGGCACCTTTTTCCTGCGAGGAATCCTCATTTGGATCGAGTTTTGGGGGGGGCTGCTAAAATGGCGGGGCGGGGCTGACCAAGGGGGGGGGACAGCAGCCCTGTTTCCCGGGACAGAAAGCTTGGGAGGTTTGGCTTTCAGGTGCAGTGTGTGGCACAGCCTGGGGTGCACGTGAACAGGCAGGGCTTTCTGTGCTGGCACCTTTTCCCTGCGAGGAATCCTCATTTGGATCGGGTTTTGGGGGGGCTGCTAAAATGGCGGGGCGGGGCTGACCAAAGGGGGGACAGCAGCCCTGTTTCCCGGGACAGAAAGCTTGTGAGGTTTGGCTTTCAGGTGCATTGTGTGGGCACAGCCTGGGCACTCTGTGGGCAGGCAGGGCTTTCTGTGCTGGCACCTTTTCCCTGCGAGGAATCCTTATTTGGATCGGGTTTGGATCGGGTGGCCGGCAGTGGTGGGCGGGGCTGACCAAGCGCGGAGCAGCAGCCCTGTTTCCCGGGACAGAAAGCTTGTGAGGTTTGGCTTTCAGGTGCAGTGTGTGGCGCAGCCAGGGCACATTGTGGGCAGGCAGGGCTTTCTGTGCTGGCACCTTTTCCCTGCGAGGAATCCTCATTTGGATCGGGTTTGGATCGGGTGGCCGGCAGTGGTGGGCGGGGCTGACCAAGGGGGGGGGACAGCAGCCCTGTTTCCCGGGACAGAAAGCTTGTGAGGTTTGGCTTTCAGGTGCAGTGTGTGGCGCAGCCTGGGGTGTCCGTGGGCAGGCAGGGCTTTCTGTGCTGGCACCTTTTCCCTGCGAGGAATCCTCATTTGGATCGGGTTTTGGGGGGGCTGCTCAAATGGCGGGGCGGGCTGACCGAAGGGGGGACAGCAGCCCTGTTTCCCGGGACAGAAAGCTTGTGAGATTTGGCTTTCAGGTGCAGTGAGTGGCGCAGCCTTGTCACTCTGTGGGCAGGCAGGGCTTTCGGTGCTGGCACGTTTTCCCTGCGAGGAATCCTCATTTGGATCGGGTTTTGTGGGGGCTGCTAAAATGGCGGGGCGGGGCTGACCAAAGGGGGGACAGCAGCCCTGTTTCCCGGGACAGAAAGCTTGTGAGGTTTGGCTTTCAGGTGCAGTGTGTGGCGCAGCCTGGGGTGTCCGTGAACAGGCAGGACTTTCTGTGCTGGTACCTTTTCCCTGCGAGGAATCCTCATTTGGATCGGGTTTGGATCGGGTGGCCGGCAGTGGTGGGCGGGGCTGACCAAGAGGGGGGGACAGCAGCCCTGTTTCCCGGGACAGAAAGCTTGTGAGGTTTGGCTTTCAGGTGCAGTGTGTGGCGCAGCCTGGGGTGTCCGTGGGCAGGCAGGGCTTTCTGTGCTGGCACCTTTTCCCTGCGAGGAATCCTCATTTGGATCGGGTTTTGGGGGGGCTGCTCAAATGGCGGGGCGGGGCTGACCAAAGGGGGGACAGCAGCCCTGTTTCCCGGGACAGAAAGCTTGTGAGGTTTGGCTTTCAGGTGCAGTGTGTGGCGCAGCCTGGGCACATTGTGGGCAGGCAGGGCTTCCTGTGCTGGCACCTTTTCCCTGCGAGGAATCCTCATTTGGATCGGGTTTGGATCGGGTGGCCGTCAATGCCGGGGCGGGGCTGACCAAAGGGGGGACAGCAGCCCTGTTTCCCGGGACAGAAAGCTTGTGAGGTTTGGCTTTCAGGTGCAGTGTGTGGGCACAACCTGGGCACTCTGTGGGCAGGCAGGGCTTTCTGTGCTGGCACCTTTTCCCTGCGAGGAATCCTCATTTGGATCGAGTTTTGGGGGGGCTGCTAAAATGGCGGGGCGGGGGTGACCGAAGGGGGGACAGCAGCCCTGTTTCCCGGGACAGAAAGCTTGTGAGGTTTGGCTTTCAGGTGCAGTGTGTGGCGCAGCCTGGGCACACTGTGGGCAGGCAGGGCTTTCTGTGCTGGCACCTTTTCCCTGCGAGGAATCCTCATTTGGATCGGTTTTGGGGGGGCTGCTAAAATGGCGGGGCGGGGCTGACCA
>NW_026990670.1:0-70966 GCF_036250125.1 Pseudopipra pipra | reverse complement strand
TGCACTGACACCCATTGCAGTCAACAGACAAGGGTGGGAAATAATAGCTTGAAGCATCCAGATTCTGTTCTCACTGACATGAATATGCCTTCAGGTCATGTGTAGAAAGGCAGTTTTAATATATAATGCTCTCATAATGTCACCTACATATGCTGTGCCAGCAGCAAATAGGCTGTATCAGAGCCTGTTCCATTTTTCTTCCATCCTGACATTACAGCTGACAATTTTTAAATGTTGAACACTTGGGCAATTCTAGATAAATCATACATACAGCCACAGAAAGCAACTATGACACATAAAACTCATCACGTCTGCAACAGTGAGTCATTCTACTCATATACAGATTAACTTCTGATAGCAGTGTTATCTCTACTTCACATATGCAATTTATCTGGAAATTTATCAGTAAAAGTTTTGCTGCAGGCCAGTAGAGTTGCCAAGTATTGGGAAAAGCAACCTGTTCTCATAGAAACAGATGAGAAGCTTCATCCTGTTTTATACAGGACCTTGGTAACTGCATTTGATATATAACAATTAACATCTAAATGATGACTATCAGTTTTTCTTGAACATAAGGGAATTTCCATGGGATTTCTTCCAGAATTTTTTTGTATTCAATGGACTAAAGATGTAGTGTTGTACTTCAATTGCCACGTCTGTATCCAAATATCTCTTGCAGAAATGTAAAAACTAGAGCATCTCCCCAGATTCTGGTCTTCACCATCATTGCTGCTATGCTTTCTGCAGCCACATACTAGAGCCTGAAATCTTGTGATAAGTTACTGATCTGTGATTTTCCACTTCAGATGAAAAAATTATAATTTTTTAATTATCATTATTACTCCCATTGAGGCCAAGTAGTCCTTATTCTGTGGCAGTTTGGCTTCTCTGCCTCTGACTTTGTTTGAGCCCAGAGCATAATATCTGGGGGTTGCTATGCCCCTCTTGGGAAGGGGAAACTTCTCCCACTCCACCTCAACACGGGGTTAATGAAACACAGAAAATCCTGAGAAATGTAAGGGAAAGAGGGAAGTTAATACAATTCTCTTTCTTACCCAGGAAATATATAAATAAACAAATCCAATGGTAGACTAAGTTGATGAGCTGTACTACTCATATTTCCTGTAGAACACTTGCAGCCCATTCCTCAGATGCCTCTCAACAACTTGAAGTTTTTTTCCACTAGCCTGGCAAATGTATCTCCCCTTTCCAGCCAGTTAGCAGCCTATTTTATCTCTGTCTGTAATACATTTGAGCTGGAGTTATTTCATCCACCTGCATAGAAAAATGGAAGGGGAAAAGAGAAGGTTCTCTTTCAATCTTTCAAGGGCCACTATATCCAGCTTTCTTAATAGAGAAACAGATCCCTGAGACATAGGAGACTGATAGTGTTAAATGATTTGTTGCTTTGCAGCAATCTGATCTACCTGCATGATTGCCCAGCCTCTTCCTGTGGCTGAAAGCGGTGAGGAGACGACGACTTGATTCTTTTTTGTAGCTTTGAAATAAATATTTTTTTTAATTCCCAAATTTCTTATTATCTTTGCATTTTTTGAAACTTTACGGCCATCAGTCTGTGACCCTAATTGCTTGATTTCCTTCCTGATGCTGTCTTACTGTAACTACAGTCTTTTGACATTAAATTTGCAATTACTTATAATTCTTCTCATGGCAATAATAAATATTGGTATGTATCCTGAATACAAATATAATTGACTATTTTCAAATTATGAAGCTTCACCTGTCTTATTGAACTGTGGAACAAAATATATTTTCCTACAGGTCATGCAACCCTTTAGGCCAAATATTTTCTCTCATATATACCCTTGAAATCTCATTAACAAGTCAAACTAGGACTGCCACATCTTCTAATTTCTCTCCATCAAGGGAATTTTAGCGACTTTTATTTTTCAAGAAAACTTCCCACATCACCTCTAGGAAAATAAGTAATCAGTCAACATCTGAAAATTCAGTATGTTGAACTACATTAATTTTGTTGAAGGCTGATATATTGATAGGGATTCATTGCCACAAAGAGGAAAATAAATTATGCAGACTCTCTATAAGCAAACAGAACTAACACTGAAAACCTAATCAAAACAAACAAACAATCTCTTTCCCTAAATTTTTTTGTCCCTCATCAAAACATGTCCCCCCCCCATGCAAATAAAAGTGTTGAAAAAAGAAGGTTCAAGAAGAGAATCTCAGTTATGACATTTATAGGAAACAAAATCAAGGCTACTTAGGGAATCATAAAGTTTCTTAGCTCCAGTTACCATGAAGAAATGGCAGGCACTTGAGTCTGCTCTTGGTCTGACAGGTAAAATAAAGGACTGGAGACAACAACAGAGTCAAAAGTAATTTGGTCCCCACTACTTATGGAAGATGCCTGTTGGAGAAATGCCAAGTAATGCCAAATAATCTCTGAATAAAATAAAAAGCTATGCCTTCACAGAGAAATCTTTAGTGAAAAATCAATTTGCATATTGCTACAAAGGAAATGCTGCACATAAACAGTAGCACGAAAAGGAGATTTTTTTTTTATTTGAATTTAAACACACTAGAACAAAAAGCAGATATTTTCTTTTTATCATTCTTAAATGTAAATTCTTTAATGCTATTGAAATGTAAGCTTTAAAAGTCAAATTTTAAACCAACCTTTCTTTTGTAGATTTGTATAATAGTAGCTTAATCATTATCTTTATAATTTACACCTTCTTAGCTGTTCTTTTAATTGTGATTTTATCCAAAAGAGCAAATTTTTGTGATAAGACTATTCACATAATTACGTTCAGCCTCAAATCCTGAAAATCTGTTTCACAGTCACTGAAATCCAGAGAAAACTGATTTAAGCAAGTTACTTTGTAAATGACATACTGCTTATTCATAGTCCCCAAACACACAGAGAACTTCTGGTCTCTTTGACAGCCACAGTCAACTGCCTTTAATGCCTGCAAGAAATGTGTTGTGGAATGATGTCTTACAAACTTTCATGGCATTGGATTACTAGCAGGAGCAGAAAGAAAAGTTTGAAGAGATCATTCTTTTTTTCTCCTTCCTGCTGTCCTTGCTTTATACTCCAAAAAAAAATTATTCAAGGCGTAAGAGGTTGGCGTTACTGTATGTAATACCATATTCTAATTATTAAACTATCTACTTTCAGACATCTCAGTAAAAATAACAAATTTTATTGAGACAAATCAAATAGAGTGCAAAAAAATAGTTCCAGCAAATTAAGTTTACAGATGTTTTGTTGGATGTTTCAATGGGACATTTTTATTAATGAGGATATTACAGTACTTTAAAGCAAGCTGTAAATACATGCAAGTTCCTTTACAGCTGTTAAAAAAAACTCAGCTACATAGAGAAGTAGCCACTTTTTCTTAGTCATTCATTTTGATGGACTGTTTTGGGGTTCTTTTCCTCTCCAAAGGGGTTGCAGTGATGATATTTACAAATATTGATATAGCAAAAAGCAACTTCTGAATGCAGTTTCAGTTCTCAAAGTAATAAATGCTTCTCTGAAACAGTCTGTTATGTGATCCCTCCAAACTTCTCAGTTACTTTATACTCTGTGTTGATTCATTTTGTGTATCTAAACAAAGCCGCTTATAGAGAGGAAAAGAATGTTAGTTATGGTTACAAGAAATGAGCTATTGCTAAGGGGGTGCATGGAAATTGTTTCTAAAAGGAAGAGTCAAGTATATTGATTGAGTCAGGAGAATGCTTACCTGTTACTACTATGGAATTCTGCTTCTAAGTTCCATCACTTTCCTGACTTCCACCACTGAGACTGTGAGTCAGAACATGTAATGAGGGGAACTGAATACTTGTTGGGTTCTAGGTTTTTTTTATACCCTGAGTATGGATTTATAGTAGCGTTCATTGCATATTAGGTCTTCTCCCCCCCACCCCCCTTGTTTTACGTCTATATTTGCCTCTGTTTTTCTTGAATTTAGAACTGTTAGTCTGGAGAAAATTGCAAGACTTTTTACATGTTTCAAGGTTACTGACAACATATGCTCCATTCATCTTAATATGTTCCCTTTCCAGCACTCTTCCCCTGAAAACCTTCCTCAGAGTTTGTGAAAAATAAGCATTTGCCCAGCAATCCAAATGTTACTTGTCTGAACTACTCAGTAACTTCACTTCCAGTCACATTTTTAAAGAGGTAGAAATCTGCCACTGCATTTCACAGGGAGCCAAAAAAACTTGTGCATAGGAGGCTTGTTCTAAAATTATGAGCTCTCTCTAGACACTAAAATTTCTCTTGTTTCTGGTTAGCTTAGATGAACCTTGGTTTCTGAGCTGCTCCTGCACATGAAAATTGGTATGCCTGTGTATTTACAGAAACCCACAGTTTTGATTAGCTGGTGGCTAAGTTTAATGATCATATTATGGATCCAGAGTTTTCATTCCATTCAGTTCTAGGGTATTTATCTTCAATTTGAAACATTAAAATATCTTTTGATAGGGACATAAACATAAAATTTGGCAGATATTTCCTCTTAGTCTCAACTGGAAAATAGATTGAACAACTAGCACTCTCCCAAATTGCATTACTATGTACTAAAATTCTCTCTGAGATAAGTTGATCTAATTAATTCAGGTAAAATTAACTCACATCCAGATAATATAATAGCATCATCAGATCTGGGAATCTGAGTTATATAAGTTATATTTCTATTCTCTTTGTATTTGAAGACTGAAGATAATAACTCTGTTTTATCACTCCTGTGCAATAAAGCATTTTAACACTGCTCTTGAACAGGTCTCAATTACTGGAAAAGTTGCAATATGAGGGCATCGGGACCTCTTGTGAGAAAAAAGCTACTTAACAGTCTTTATGATTAGGAGTCATGAGGCAAAAAGATAATTTCCATTCTCTTTTACACAACCTTGAGGACATTGCAATTACTTACAGAACAATAACATTTCCCTGGGTTCTTCTGGAAAGCCTGGTGATACCATAATGGACGACGGCAAACAAACAGTAACAAATAAGCAAACAAAGATCTGTGTCATACAGTCTCTATTAAAAAGATAAAAGGAAGGGGTGGAAAGGAACCAGCATTAGAGGGATTGTTGTTTACCAAATGAAAAACATTGTTTTTTCTGAATCCCATTGTAGGAAATAAAGCACTAAGAAAAGTAAACTGAACTTGTCAGTGCTCAGCACAGGACTTATCTATAAACTCTAAGCCCTAGATATGATTCTTCCTGAGCTTTTGGAAAACTGGCACCTTTATTTTATGAATAATAACAAATTAAACAAAAGCAGATTTTTTCTTGAACTGTGCAGGAAAGTGTGCTGATATTCAGAGAGAAATCTGAAAGGTTAGGCACTGTCATATTAAACTCAGTAGATAGTACATGTTTTACTTGTGGGTATGCTGTGAAGCAACAAAAGAAATTATATATTATGAATTGGAATAGTGTTATCTCTGAAAAAGTACAGGCTAACTGACAAGATGCATCAGTGCCACTGCTTCAATTTTCAGTTCTCTTTATTTAGTATGCCTTTTCTCTGGAATATTAAATGCATCAGGTATTTTTTTAAATTCAGCTCTTGGATTCCTCTTATGCTAATAATAAGCTGGAAACATATTAGAAGAGTTAAATCAGTTCCCATCTCACCTCTGTTCCCCATTGCTTAGCTTTTTTGTTTACATGCCACCCATCTGAGGCTGATTGACTCTTGAGTTTCTGGCATGTTAGATAGATAGCATGGGTGATTTAATAGCACAACATGAAAATGAAAGCCTGAAGAGAGAACAGTGTTCATTTGGCTATTAGCTGAGGACAGTATTTATTCACCTTGTTTCTCTTGTGTATATTAATCTCATTCGAGTTGCAGTCCGGAGCTCCTGCTGTGGGAAGATACCATCAGCAGTCCCTGGAACACGCGATCTTGCGTTTAGAAAAACTTCTGACAACTGCGGCAGTGCTGTGACAGCTCCTTGCTGTCCATGAGCACCGGGGGCAGTTGCAGGCAAGCCCTGGAGGAACCGGAGCCAAGACCCAATGGCACTGTCCATGGAGGCTGTGCAGAGCAGATGGTGCCCATGAAGCCCTGACACTCACCACTCATAAGACTTCAGCTTTTGCTTTTCGGGAGCCTTTGGAATTATGCCTTGTATTGCCGCCATATTGTACACTGGTTTTGGAGTTCATACAACAATTGGTGCCTTAACAGCAGGATTCAGTATCTGTTTATCAGCTGTGCAGGGTTAGTTCCCACCCTGATCTAATTGTAATAAGTTGTTTATTATGCTAAAAATAAGATTCTTCATGTTGTTGTGTGTCCTCCAGTATCCTTAGGTTGATTGACTCAAAGATAAGACCTTCCTATCACTAAATATTATCCAAACTGTCTCATCACCTCTCTTTTTTGATGTGTTGAAGCACATAGTAGAATGAGTCTCTAGATTTATCATGGTTTACCAAACTCTTAGATTCTTGATTCTTGTCTTTTCTATTGATATCTTTTATTATTTTAGTATTTCATAACAACTCATAACACTTTTGAAATTTCACATCTTTCTCAGCGGCAGATAATTTTTCTTTGTTTTCAGATTGTGACAGTAGAAAGTACAAGATAATTTATATTTGGATCTTCTTGACTGCAGCTTTTCTCTTTGTTTTTTAAAACTTGAGTGTTGTTTATTTGTTTGTTTTGGGTTGGTTGGTTGGTTTTTTGTTTGTTTATTTTTTAACTGGGAGGTATTAAAAAATTTTATTGCTGTTCCATGCTGCATTTTGTTTGTTAATATGTTGACAGTAGGGAACTTGTGCATGGCTCTCTCCACTGTGAATCCTCATTCAAATAAATGGCATTTCTTGATGTAAATCAAAACAATCTCTAATTTGTTGGATTTTTTTCTTTTAATTTGCTGCCAACAAAATGCACAGGGTTTAGTCAGTTCTAATGCATTTTCCATATCCAACAAAAAGTGTTAATCTACTGACATTTGCCAACCATTAACTGCTTGCACAAAACAAGCTTTCTAGTAATCCTTGTACAGACTTACTATACAGTTGAAATTTCTTTTGTTCTGCTCATATATATATATCACAGAAATTCAGAGGGTTTGTAATACCTCAACCTAACTTAGAGAAGATCCAAGGCTTTATTTCTCTGATAAAGCAGCCTGAACTAGAATCTGCTTTTTTCGAACAATAAAAGATTTCTTTTATCCTGAATATATTCAATGGCAACTTTGACTTGTGCAAAGCTAAACAAAAAATTAAATTCTACCTACCTTGAAAACAAATTTACGATTTCCTGACTATAGTTAACTTTCTGGGAATTTTGTCACCACTTCAGTAGGGCCAGGTTTTATTTTTATGATAGATGTCACTGTTTTGACATTCAGTATTCCCTATTTCATCTTTTGAATTTAGCATGTCATGTTTTAAAAGTTCTTCAAAGTCCCTCAAAAGTTTAGTCAAAAAAGGCAAACAAGTATATCAAGTTACAAGTTACAAACAATGTCAATAACATCTGCAAAACTAAGTTTCTCCTCTGAATCTGTTTGCTCAAACTTTTAACTGCTTCAAACTCATCACTGCTACAATAACCTTATTAGCCTTTTATACAGAGTAAAGAAGTAAAGAGAGGGATAAGAAAAAGGGTTTCCATTATGCAATATAATCAAGAGCACCTGTGCTAGAATTCATTAACTCCATTGAGCAGGCAGCTGCATATTTTCAACATCCTGATGAGGCAGGGGGAAAAAAAGAGAGCAGTTGACATACTGTACAGATTGGAAAACACAACAAAACATCAAGTGCTTTTTTTTCTTACTCAGGCATTTGATTATCCTGTTCCCCTTTCAGAACTGCTGACTTCCATATACTTCTGTGCATATAATATGTTTGTATAGTTAATTTTACACGTATCTTCCTTATAAATACAAAATAATACTGGAATGATGTATGCCAAAAAGTACAGCTTACACTACTGGTTCTGCAAAGTTAAATACTTGAAGTATTGCTGAACACCTTTATTCCTAAATTTATCATTTAGGAGAAATTATTCTAATTAATAATCATCCTGACCATATTAGACAATTGATTTATTTATATACATTTATTTTATTTTATTTTATTTTATTTTATTTTATTTTATTTTAATAACTGTTTCTATTCATATTTTTCCTGTCCCAAATTTCTCTGTGCTGCATCCTGGATAGGTAAGTTTATAATACATGGACATTTTATTTGGACCTCTCCCATGGCTTGCAGCTGTGGAAGTCCATTTTCCTGATTCATACACCTATTGTAATTAAGGGTCATAAGGTGGATCTTAACTGCAGAGTCTGCTTTTGACCTCTACTAACAGAGACTAGAAAAGTTATTTCCAAGAGTTTATTGGATTCTTCTAGTGGAAATTCTGAAAACAGCTGATCATAGATGTCTCCTACAGGTAACATCTCTGATGTTGAGGGAAGACTGGAGGTAATCATGCTTCCTCAGGTTATCCTAAGGGATAGGCACGTGTGAAGAATATGAAGAATGGCCTCTGGAAGCTCTAGCACTGCAAAGTTCCCATGAACAAATTTCCTCAGGTTTAGTGAGAGAAAACAGAGGCATGTTGTTATGACTTAAGCTCCTGTGGGACTTACCACTAACATCCTTATAAACAAAAGGTATTAGCAAGCCTCCATGAAGCACTGAGTTTTGTCTCTTGCTGAGGTACCATTTTACAGGACATAAGCAGGAACCACTGGTAGTAGTTGGTCTCCATGTTTGTCTGTAGGTAGCATCATATTTTGTATTCTGATTTGGGGTCTCTTGTTTATAGCTTTTTGAGTTCTGTTCATAGAATTATATATACTTTACATATATACTACAATTCATCTATACAGAACACTGAATGTTGCACTAGAATTGGAAAATAAGTATATACACGCATTCAGAATTCCAAAGACCATATTCACATCTTTCATATATCAGAGTGTGCCAGAAATAACTCTGTTGAGTTCTATCAACTGATGTTGAATTTGTATAACTGAGAACAAAAGTAGGAATTGACCTCTTTTCTGTAGTCTCACATGTAAGATCATCTTTGCTAGTATAATACGCTGCCTTAAAAAGAAATGTAAAACAAAAAGAAGAATAATACTGAAAGATAGAATGGCTGAAAATTAGTCTCAAACATTGAAATATAACTGAACAATTTATTTCCTTAAAATTAGTCTAAATATAATTCCTCTTCTCAAAATCATGTAACATTATTTTACTGTTCATTATCTCATTTGTTTATTACTATTTGATTGAGTAGTATTTTTCTCTCCTTTAAAAAGGCTTATTTCTCCTATACTAATTTTAAAGACAACCATATTATTAATGTGTCTTTATTAGCGTGTTTGAGGTCAAATACATTAAATAGGCTCCTTCCCAGGAAACCATTTACTATGTGAGTTGTCATACTAAGGCAAATACATCATTGAACAACAGAAACAGCACAGCTAGCAGAAAATTTGAAAAATACAGCAACATCCATGAAGTATTTGTTACATGACTATGACTAAACCTAAATAACTGATAAAGTTTCACATCTCAAGCAATTTGTTTCACACAAATCGTTATACAGACATACTGCCAAAAAGTGTCTTCATGCATTGTGGGTCACAAAAGGAGTTGAGAGGATGCCCAGGGCATATTAAAAAAAGCATATTCTAGGACCCCTGAAGGGATATGTACTGAGATGGTATATTTACTTAATATCAGATGGATCCAAATGAAGATACTGAGGATCCCAAAGCAATGAACCTGTATTAGTCTAGCGCTGTAGCTGAGGTCGCAGGCCATGGGTACTACTGTGAGGTTAATTAGCACGTGCAGGATTATATACTGTTTCCAGTGTCAGACCTAGCTCAGTCAGATCTAAGACAGAAATCTCACTGTATGGGCATAGTACTTCAGTTTTGATCACCTACTTTTGGTCCAGTTTTCAGTCGTTAGCTCTCTTGGTGGTGTTACATAACCAAAGCCCACTCTTCCTGAAGGAAACACATACCTCCTTGCTATCAAATAGACAGAATACATACAGGGTTCCTCAAGCTGTTTGATTCAGTCTGAGGACCTTTTTATTTTAGATTAATTTTCTACTCTTATATAAAAGCCTTAATCAATAGGCTATAGATACAGATATGCCCAGATTATGACTCTCCCGTTTTCTTGCTTGCCTGAAGATCTTGTCTATGTATGCATGGCTGTCATCAGGAATATAAGAAACTGTACTGGTCCACAATTTGGAAGTGATTTTTTACCAAGGTCCATCTTGTTTTGCTTATTTCTATATTTCAGTTAAATAATGATTGTTTATTAGTAACTTATAAGAAAGCCACATTTTGCAGAAGTTTGCCAAAAAGCTCTTGGATGCTCTGTGTTTCTGATTCTGGTAGATGACAGTAGAAGCTTTAATGCACAATTTTAATCTTGCTAGCAACCCAACTAGGTGACCCTGTGTTTCATAACTTGCCAAAATATTTGCAAAAAGAGATTGGTACACTATATATGACTTTCAATGAGTTATTTTTTTCAGATTTAAGAACAAACAGGGTATGCTGCCATGGCATAAGACAAATTATATTCCCCATCAATTAATATCTGATGAAAAACAAACAAACAAAGGACAGAAACAAATAAAGCCACGAGATTGCTCACAGAAATATGTATTGGGACCTCTGCTCTTCAAATTTAAACCAGTCAGAAACAGTTGACCATGAAGAGTAGCAGGAAGATCTCAAAGCATTAAATGAATTAGTGATAAAAGAACGGATAAAATCCAGTGTGAATTGACTGCATGTGGAGAAAATATCTGAAATGGAATATATACATTTACATGTACATATACATGTATTGATACTCTGGAAAGGGATTTTGAATTCATGGATAGTTCTCTGAAAACGTCAATCAATATGTATTTGTAGTCAAAAGAGAAAATTGTATGTTGAAACTTACTAGGAAAGAAGTTGACAGAAAAAAAATGTTGCTCAGTAAATCTCTTGTATCCTGCTAATTAAAAACCCTGTGAAAGTTTATTAACTCCTAAAGTTATTTTTAAAAGGCCTAATTTGAATTATGAATAATACAGAAAAAAGCAACAAGATAGACAAAGGAGAAAATTATACTGAATTAGGGAAAACCACATATATTAAGTTTCTTGACATTGGAAAAGACATGAAGACAGATATAAGTGATATAGAGAAGGTGAAGAGAGAATAACTATTCAGTTTCCCTTAAGACTAAAACTGGCAGACACCTCATTAAATTACCTGTTATTTAATTTAAAATAAGCAAAAGAGAGGGTTTTTGTCCTCCATCACTCAGCTACACAATAGAACGGTGCTCTGTAATATGTGCAGAGTATATTGTGTAAAAAATATAAGTTTAAAAAAACCTACATAACTACCCAAACTCATGAAACAACTGCTCCTTTGTTGTTTTCCAGGTTACATTCTTTCACAGTCTCATCCTTAGAAGTGTTCAACCTAGTTTTTGTCCAAAGGAGATTATAGTCTCCACTGAAATCTTCATTCTCTGTCACAGATCTGTCAAAGATTGTACACATTGCTTTGAAAAATCAATTTCATGCATAAATTTTAAAAACTTTCTATTGCAGAAAACAAATGCACAGTAGCCATCTCTTCAGGCTAACTTTTAATCTTACTTTTAACAGGTCTCTAAAGCCTTTAAGAAAGACTCATCTGCTGTTCCTTCACTCCAAAATGTCGTGAATGTTAATTGGTTTGTTGCTGGATATCAACCTGGTACCACTGAAGAGTCATATGTAGTCTTCATTCATTTGATACCAAATTATGCATAGAAACACTTGCCTTACATTAAAGAGATTAAGGTTGCAATGTCGATGATTTAAAAGTTGCCAAAATGAGTGTTCATTGCATTCACTGGTCCCACACATTATAATGAAGTCTTGATTACATGGTTTTCTATTACTTTTTCCACAGAACTCTGTTGTAAGGACTACAATATGATGTGAAGTTCTTTATGCTTGAAATGCGTAAAACAGTTAAAAACCCTAATGTATTGATGTCAGATGTCATCATGTGACATTTTCAGGATAAGTCACTAGATTTGCAGTCTTCAAGTTCCTGCTCTTCCCAGCCAAACACTCAGGAATTGAACTAAATGCTACTCTGGTGCCCAGTCTTATAGTCAGTAGTGTCTCCTTAGGGAAGTTTATTATGGAATTATATTTGTAGGGCAATCATCTATGAAAGGATGGATAGGCTCAATGAGAATGGAATTTGTACAGATTTCAGCTCCTAAATACTAAGAAGCAGTTGCTGAAGGCTGGTTTTCAAAATAGAAACACTGGAGTAAATGGTCATGAAATAGCAAAAGACACATCCCTGACACAGAGGTGACTCCAAGCTCAGTTTCACCTGCCAGTTGAAATGTCAATGTGGTAAGAATTATATTTTGAAATTTAAGACTGGAAAAACTGCTGGTTTTCCTAAACAAGTATGTATTTGTCATAAAAAATTTCAGCCCTAGAATACAAATCTTGGCAGCGTTGCATTAAGAAAAAAATTGGATGATTGTAGTAATTTTATGTAATAATATGTAAATGTATACAGCCAGTAATGACTAAAAAACAGGAAGGTAAACAGTTTACTCATTTACTTGACAGATTCCAACATACAACAGTTAGACAAGAGCATAATATTTTGAAATATACTTACTGTTCTTTATACGGAAGTTAGTAGGAAATCCATGTGACTAAAATAATGAGGAGACATTGATTTGTTTTATATTATCATGTTAGTTATGTCGGAGTACTGATTATTATAAAATAACATTTTATTTCACATGAACACAAATATTTTCTGGTGGTTATGTTATGCTGATTATTTTTTTGGGCAGTGGAGGAAGTATATTTTTTAAATGGTAAATAGAGATACTAATTCCAGATCTTTCCTGTTGTTCTTAAAGAAGATCTTAAGGAACATAGGTTTTTTAAATCACTGTTATGAAAAGGAATACAACTGGATAGAATGGGCTAAAATATTTACCTGTGATAGTTTGCAATGCTCTGCAGACATATTTTTGCCTGCCATGCCATATGAATAAGTAAAATAGGATTAAATGTTTGTGTTTTCATGCCAATCTACAAGCATCCAAGGAATTTCTCTTCTTGAGAAAGCGATATATACCATATATAGTAAGAAATTCTTCAGTTTCTTGGAAAATGCCTTCAAGTGGAGGAATGGATGGTTTATAACCATGAACGATTTTTTTTGCCCCACACAAATGTTGTAACTTCATTTTATTGCAAATGCTAGCAAAGTTCTCCCTGCTGATAACAGTGTTCATCCAAGCTCTGTGAAAGTTGTTTACAGCATCATAACTAAAAGTAAAATGATAAAGGAGCAAATAATTATGTAGCTGCCAATACTTGGAAGATAAGCAAGAATAAGAAGAGCTCTGACTGAAGATTTTTAAATTTATTTTTATTTTTGATGGATTTAATTGCTTTTGTTTTCCTGACAAATATTAAATTCATTTTGCAGAAGTGGAGGCTCTCCAACTGGTTTTTGTATTCCTGTCTGAGAACAGTGACTGGTGCTCTGGCTCTGTACTGACTCATGAATGGTGGTAAGTGCCCTGCAGGGAGACTACAGCAATGTCAGCAGAGGAACTGGCAGTGCAGAGGCAAGAGGAAGCATTGTGGCAGGATAAGCTGCCCCGGAGGAAAACCTGATTGTAAAAGTATGTCATTTAGATGTTCACATACCCAGGAGCCGGGCCGCTGAAGAACCACAGAAACAATCACAAAGTGGTTCAAGCTGCTAAGATTGAACTGGCTCAGGTGAATCTAGACTGACAATATAAGGGTGAATTAATTATAGCTCGGTGGGCCCATGGCACCTCAGGCTATCAAGGAAGATATGCAATGTATAGGTGGGCTCAGGATCTAGAGGTGGACTTGACATGGACACCACGACGTTATCTGTGAATGTGAAATGTGCTGCAATCAAATAAGCCAAGCAGTTAAAGCCTTTCTGGTATGGAATGGCTGAAATAAGATGGGAGGTCTGACTGATATATTACACTCCAAACGGCCAAGCAGTGCCATATGTTAACAGCACTGGAACAACCACCAGATGGTTCTGCCTGAACACATCCTGGGCCTTGAAAAACCAGGGACTTAACGGTGTGCCAGACACTCCCAGAGAATGGAGTCAGACAGTGGAACTCATTTCTGAAATAACCTCAAAGACACCTTGTGTGGGAACAAGCTGAGTACTTTGCACCTACATTGAGTTAATCCAAATCAAAAGGGAGGATAGACCTTGGCTAAGCACTTTGAGAGAGAGAATGTTATTTCTCAAAGTGGGAAACCACTTTAAACAGCCTGCAGGATAAGCAGCCACCGCATGATGCGAGTGTGAATGTGTGGGATCAGGGCACTGGTTTGGGACGATCCTGGGAATTCCAGTTGACTAAAAGAAAAACACTGGGTGCTGTTTATGAGAGAATATGAATAAAAGGAGAACACCGAAAAGTGTCAGTGGACAAGTCCCAAAATCGAACTCTGTGTGTGCAGCCTCATTTTCTCCTTCAGTACCCATAACACCTGGGCCAAAAAGGATGGCATTGAGTGGATTTATCATATCCCCTACCATGCACCAACCTTCAGGAAAATTGAACAACACATTGGACAATTAAAGACAACACTGAGATGTTGGGACATTCAAATGTTGGGATACACATTTAACAAAAGCTCCTTGGCTAGCTAACACTAGGAGATCTGACAGTCAAGCTGACCTTGCCTAATAAAACTCTTATGTAATATAGAGGGGGATAAAGTTTTTGTGGTGCACATAAAAATATACTGGGGAAGGCAGCCTGGGTTATTCCTGCCCCAGACAAAGGTAATCCTTATCCACGGGATTGCTTTTGCTCACTGGACACACTTGATGGGTAATGTGGGAAAGATGAAGAAGTCCAATGTGTAACTCAAGGAGGTTTGATTTTAGGTGAGAATAGCCAATAATTTGAATTGTATGGTGTTAATTACTACATGATACTGTACATCATCACTACTATGGTTGTTATATGCCATGTGAACAATATTACAGTAAGAATCACACTAATTAACGAAGAATGAATTTCAATGGAATCAGAACTGGCTTCAGCATGAAACCCTACACATTACCTCTCTTGTCCAGAAGGATCAAGATACAGCCCAAAGTCATGACTAGCTCAACAGACATTTTAGTGGATGGCCCATAGACTGTGGGAGTGATATACGTGAGTATATATCAAAAGACAGGAAGGGTGATAGTGACTAATTGGGATTTATTGGAAAGTACGGGACTGGGGCATGATGTACATGGTATAAAGTAAGGGGTGGATATTGTCCCAGTTTTGGAAGGGATAGAGTTAATTTTGTTCCTTCTAGCTGGTTCCTTCTAGTACTGTGTTTTGGATTTAGTATGAGGATAATTATGAGACTACACTGATGTTTTTGTTGTTACTAAGTGGTGTTTACACTAAGTCAAGGAGTTTTTAGCTTCTCATGCTGTCAGGTCAGCAAGAAGTATGGGATTACACAAGAAGTCAGGAAGGGATACAGCCAAAGAGATATTTTATACCATATGACATCATGTTCAGCATATAAACTAGGAGTAAAGTGGCTTGGGGGCTGCCTCTCAGGAATAGGCTGAGCATGGCCTGTATCAGGAACAGTGTGGCCAACAGGACCAGGGAAGTGATTCCTCCCCTGTACTCAGCACTGGTGAGGCCACACCTCGGTACTGTGTCCAGTTCTGGGCCACTCAGTTCAGGAAGGATATTGAGGTGCTGGAGCAGGTCCAGAGAAGGGCAACGAGGCTGGTGAAGGGACTTGAGCACAAGTCCTATGAGGAGAGGCTGAGGGAGCTGGGGCTGTTTAGCCTGGAGAAGAGGAGGATCAGGGGAGACCTCATCACTCTCTACAGCTCCCTGAAAGGAGGTTGGAGCCAGGTGGGGGTTGGTCTCTTCTCCCAGGCAACAATGAATAAGACAAGAGGGTATGGTCTTAAGGTCTGCCAGGGGACGTTTAGGTTAGATATCAGGAAGAAATTCTTTACAGAAAGGGTAATCAGACATTGGAATGGGCTGCCCAGGGAGGTTTTTAAGCTGAGACTGGATGTGGCACTAAGTGTCATTGTCTAGTAACCGCAGTGGTAGTGGATCAAGAGTTGGACTTGATGATCTCAGAAGTCCCTTCCAACTTGGCTGATTCTATGATTCTGTGATTCTATGATCATTTAGTTGATGGTGAGCAGTTGTTTTTCATTAGCAACATTTGTTTTTCATGAGTTTTAACTTTCTCTCCCTTTGTTATACTTTTCATTACAAATTGTTGTTGTTGTCATAGTTGTTATTATTATTATTATTATTTTTAAATTATCAGACTTTTCTTTCCTCAACCCACAAGTTTTCTTTTTAAGCTTTCTGCTTCTCGCTACCATCCTGTTGTGTGGGAGTGAGTGAGCAGCTGTATGGTGCTTAGTTACTGGCTAGGGTTAACCTGTGACAGTGTTAAACAGGGTTAGATGCACTCTAATATTTGGCTTACACCTTTATTAGAAATACTATCTGTCTCCAAACACCCTTAGTGACAATATACTCCCTTCCCTCAATCTTTCAGATGAGAAAAGAAAAAAAGCTTATCCACAAATATTTTTCATATGTAATCCTTTTTAAGGGGTCCTCCATTTCTTTACAGGGGTATGTGGGCTGCATTACAAAGCTTTCCCACTGTGCACATCTTCATTTGAAAAAGCTTTATTTGTCAGATTTTACTACATCATTAAATGTCTGTAAATACAAGTACTAAGGGCCATTTGTCTGAACTAAGGAGTTCTAATGTTAGCAATGTGATGAAGAGAGACAAAGTGCCATCTAGTGAAAGTAATAATTTAACATAAAGAAAAGGTTAAGATCTTACTGAAGATTAGTTTGACAGTGTTAATTTCCAGATGTGGGTGAATATAGCTGGTGTTTTATTAAGATAATATCACAATGTATGCAGCAAGGCAATTATTACAATTATTCAAATCTATGAATACTCCATGAATTTTTGCAGGTTTTTTTAAGGGAAAAAAACTCCATATTTAATCCTGTTTATGTGTTAAAAGTGAATCATGGTTAAGTTGTGCTGAAAGTGCTGTGGTTATCCTGTAAGATATTTCCCTTCTGAGACACCAACACTTCAGTACAACACAGAGCCTGTGTGGCATCAGTACAACGTGAGTACTATGCAGGACTGAACTGTTGAAGTCAATTAGCAATCAACATGCTTTCCAGAAGAACAAGGTAAATTACATTGGGAACTTCTACCTCTCTCTACCATCTGGTTTGAATGTATTCTTCTACACAAATTGCATAGTGCAGTTTCTCTGAAGTCATTAATGATCTGAATCATTGCATTTGACGTATTTCCCCATGGTAAATAAAAGAAATTTTTTTAAGAAATAGAAAAGATATACTGAGTCACTGTGAAGAAATTTGAGCTAACTAAATCTCAGAGTAAAGGTAATCCGAGACATTATACCACTAGGCAAATCAAAGATTACCCTTTGATTTTCAAACACTGAAGAATGACAAAAGTTTGCCTTAGATTACAGATATACAGTACACAAAGTATATTTAATCCAAGAATTTATATAACCATCAATATGCATGCTTTTATGGGAATATTGTTTTCAGAGGGAAACCAAAGAAAAATGTTAAGTTTGCGTCCTTCTGTCATTCATCCTAAATTCCTGATTGTTTTACAGTATTTAATTACTCTGTATCACTGTGCCTTCTAATCGTAGTGCTTCTCTGTAGTCCTTCAACTATTAAAAAAAAGGCAAAACACTTCAGCATCCCAGTCTGAGTGTTGTGAATATCTCTTCATTGGGGTAAATGAAACAGGCTGGGGAAATATGATCATGGTTTTGTTATTGTATCCTATTCAATGTTAAGCATATTACTAACAGTTCAAAGTTCAACCTTCCTCAAACTGCTTATAACCAGAATAGTTGATGCACCTATGTTTATAAATACACATTCCTAGTACATATATGAAATTACCAGCAGCAGAGTTAATGTGGCAAAAATTGCCTGCATGTAAAATCATTTGCAAATCTTCCTGCCTGTCACCTTCATCCAAATTTCAGAATTGAACCTGACCCCCTGAGTCAATACTACTAGTATTTCTCATCTCTGAAAATACATTTGATAACTTGATATCCTGAGAGAAGGAATCTGAAAAAAAAGTTCCTTTTTCCTTGTGTATGTGAAAGATTAAATCAAAGACTTTGAAGTGATCTCAATTACACAACGTTGGCACCTCTTGCTTAATTTCCCTGGACCTTTACTATTTAATTTGTATCAAATACATTGCTGCATTATTTAGATTATCATGCCTTTCTTTTAACTGGCTTGTTGTTTTACCAGTGTTACTTCCCATTCTCATGATAAACTTACTTTACCTAATTAAAAGTTACTTTATTGTTAATTTGGTATCCCTTTATCTGCAAGTCTCCTGCTAAATCTGAAAGGGTTCATAAATACTATGTAAATCTACATCATAATCAACTACTGTGCCTTTAATGTCTTGACAAAAAGAAAGCCCCTTTCTATAAATTTATTTAGGATTCATAGCGCTGGGATCTGAAAGGATTTGAAAAGCAGAGTAGGTACTGTAAGCAAAGAGTTGCTAAAACCACAGCAGGAAGGATTTGGAATGGTTCTGTGAATGGGAATAGTAGATAGGAAAATTAAAGCTGACCACTAAAAAAAAAAAAATGATACAGAGACAATGGGGTGAAACAATCCCATTTCCACTGTTCCTAGGATGTATCCTGTTAATGCATCCCAGGACACTTGTGTCCCCCGGCAGGTTGGAGCAATAATAAAGGAACAGTGCCAAGCCTGATAGTTCATATATTAGTTTATTCTACCTGCCAGCTAAGCACAAAAAAGAAACAGAACCTGACACTTTGGGGTTAGCTGATTTATTTAAATTCTTCTCTACTTCTATCTTTGTATTATTTTATTTTTAGTTCCCTCTTAGCATTACTTTTGAATAAGAAGTTCCAAGTATGCTTAATCATTGAGAAGTGCCTGACAGTTTCTATAAAAGCAGTAACATTTTCTTTTATTGTAGCTTATGTTGCAGAAAGAGTAGACTTAGAAGCAATAAATACTGAAGCTCAAGGAGAAGACTGAGGATTAATTTCTTTGAATGATTTCTACATACGCTATAGTGTTTTGGTACATAACACTAATCTCTCAATGTTTTATACAATACAGCTGGCAGTAAATCTTCTTACTTGTTGTAGCATATATTGCTAATTAAATCGTTCTATCCTGCCCAAATTTCCTTTTAGGTGTTTGCCTATGTTTCCTAATTTTCTGCTTACACATTGAATCAGTGATTTATCCCATATTTCCCCTTTCTGATGCAAATAAAAGTAAGCAGAGCCAGGAAAAAACAAAGCAAAACAAAACAATAATAGTTGAATATTGTCTGCTATGGAAAAACAGTGGGGAAAGAAGAGCATATCATCAATAGAGACATCAAGCCTCAAACTCAGACCTGAGCTCTACTCCAGCATATCATATAACTTTATGTCAGGAAAGTCTCAGTGTCCTGTATACTATATATACTGTCTCTGTTTGCCTTGTAGGATAAGGATCTAATATCTAGTTATTGCAAATAAGAATACTCACATCTTTCATATAGAAACTTAAAATCCTAAGTTATTGAAATGGTAGAACACCTAGAATTTAGTGTGGTAAATTTGCTCTTCTTGAGTAATCTTCAGTTCTGTGAGTATACTTTAGAATGTCAGTAAAATTGGCTGGATTTAAAACCTTGTCAGATACAAATTTAGGACAACTTAACTATGGCACATAATTTCTCTGCAAAGTTATTGAAAAAAACACCACTCCACAAAAAATCTAATAGGTAAAAATCTGAAATAATACACTGGAAGGGGTTTTAAAATTCTTTAGAGAAATATATGTGCATAATCTATATTCAGTAAGACACATGTCCATATATTTTTACATGCATTTTCTTTATAATAAAAAAGTCAATGTATTCCCAATATTTATACACTTGATCTGAAAATGTAAGTCTTTTGTAAGCAGAAAAATGGTCAAAATACTAGTTGATGGTTTGAAAACACAAGTCTATGTGTGTTTTCTTCACTAATACTTTACAAAATTGTTCCTGTGGATTTGTTTCATAATGTTTTCTTTAAATTATTGGACAGAGAAATCCATTAATAAAAACAGTTACACTTTAAAAAAAAAATCTTTACCTTTTCTGCTGAGAAATCACTTGGTAAGTTATGTCAGGTCATATCAGCAGCATTGGACTGCCCATATAGTGCAATGTGACTGATGCAGGCTGACAAGACATGCAACCCAGTGATATGTTAATCGGGTGGGGAATGGGGTGGGGGCATGAAAGATGGAAATGAATTTGTCTCAGAAGACAAGATGTGAATGTACATAAGCAGAATCACAACTGGCATCAGTGGTTGTCTTCCTGCAATTTCAAAAGGGATCTGAGAACTGCCTGTCCTTACATTTATAAAGCTAGATCTTTCGTTATAACCTGGAGTTGTACAGAGGAGGTACTGAAACAAGTCGCCCTGAATTGTCTCACTGTAGAGAGCCCCACACAAATCTTATCATGTCCTGCTTCAAAACTCATTTGAAAGTGCTTCAATAAGACTCCAGTCAGTACTTAGACCTTGCAGAGGTTCTCTGCAGAAACTTGCATATTGTACAGTCATGGTTGTACATTTTTCAGTATCTCAGTTAAAAACACATTTTTTAATGAACAAACATGCTTTAACATTAGCACTCAGAAAAGCATAAATTAACATGCGAAACACTTTACTCAAGTTCAAAGAAAAGCTCTTAACCTTCAAAGGCATTTCATCATTTGCAGAAAGCTAGTTTCATAATATTGCTTATGGTCTAGTGAGTATCAATGATTCAGAGACACAGAGTTGTGTTGAACATGAAGCCTACACGCAAGAAGCAGCCATAATTCTATTTTCTTGGCAAATGAGCATTAAGTCTACTTAGTGCAATTTCAGTAATTCAAGATGAAGTGAAGACAAGGGGGCATGCAGCTAATGAGGAGTGTTGGTCTGTCAGTATAACAATTCTCTTGTCAGTTATTCTGGGCACGACTACTTAAGTTGCTAAGAATAACTCAACATGGTATTTAATATGCTGTCATAGTGTGTGAAACAGCAGTCATGCTATTTAGGCACCAAGTTAAAAAAACAAAACTACATCTGAGTTTTATGTAAGCCAAAACAATCCAAGGAATAGCTTCATAAGAGCTGCATCTACTCAGTTTTTATGTCAGTCAAAGCTTTTAACAAAAATTTGCTTTTATGGAATAAATGTTCCTGAGGAATATTGGGGTACTTTACAAAACTTAGCAAAGCTCGTCAGCCTTCTGACTCCAGAGAGACAGGTTTGCCCACAGAAATGAAACATCTGAGTTTGTTGTAAAAATTGCTGAAAACCTATACAGTAATATCTAAACCGCCTATACAGTAATATCTACAATTGTTTCTATTTACATAAAATAAGAAAACAAAGGCATTATAATAAAACCATGGCAGGACTGGAACCTCAAGCACAGAACAAGCAAAAAAAGCATGTCTTTTAACATTTTGGGGGAAAATTACCTCCACCCACAGACTCGGTAACAAAATTAAGCTAGAACTCCCTTCTTCATATTGCCTGCTTTAACCACTAAAAGTTCTCCATATCAGATAAATTTTGATGTCAACATCCTATGCAGTTGCAGTACCTACTTAAACACTGGAAGGTGATCTGAAAACACCACAGCAGACACAGCTTATATTTCCCTTGGCATTAAAGTGTTAAAGACTCTTAGATAGTTCTGAAAATATTTGACAAGGTGATGGCTTGGATCCTAACATCTTCCCCTTATTTCTAGCTAATTATAAGAATGTTTAGAAAACATTAGTCATAGTAGCTTGGAATTCACAGGAGTACTAAAATTAATTAGAACAAAAATGTACAAGTAAAGAAACTCTCACAGTCTTGACCTGAGATATTCTGCAGATTTGTAATGAAGACTGTAGCTACCAAAAGGATTATAAACTGTTACATGATAATCCATACTTGAAATCTGCTCAATTACAGTTCAACAAATGATTTATAATGCATCATTTCAGTGATGCTTTTCTGATTTTCATTATGAGTTTGATTTTCTATAAGTTTTTTTTATTGGGACATTAGCAAACATGGTAACATGAAAAAAGGGATTGTTGAACACCCAAATTCGTCTCTCTCTTTTGTTGCAAATTTTGAGTGATTGAATCCAAATTTTATAAATTCTCCTTAAACTATCTTTGCCCATAGCATGCATAGTGATTTCTTTAACAGGAAAAATACATACCTTTTCTACAAGGCAAGGGATCCTAGCTACTCTAGCATTAGCAGGCATCATTAGGACATTGCTAGGTACAGCTGAACAAGCTTTGCCTCTGTTATGTCATCTATATTCAAGCCACTAATAATAAAATTGTAAGCTGTTATGTAGTTGTCATATCACGAGGAAGTCTTATTCTGATTTAATTAAATTTCTCTAGCAACAGATAAAGACAGAGAATGAAAATAATTAAGCCTATATAGGTTATTCCGTTCATTATTTAAGGAGAAAAATCTCTAACGTTTTATTCTTCACAGGGTTTTTTCAGGAGACTCTTTTCTCAGGTTCTTGCCATTTATTAATGTGTTGATTCATTTTAGCAGGACTGATATCTCTAGTGGGTCATAATTCATTTCTTTTGAATCCCCAACATGCAGAAGCTGTTTCAGAGGATTCTTACCAAATAGTTACAGATGACCTATCATCTGAAATCAGTGTGATGTGTTTAAAGTTGAAGACAGCTGCAATGCACAAATTTGGATTAAATGGCTTGGCCACTGCCCAGACGAATATGCCTCTGGAAGATTCACACCCAGAAGTGCTATGAATGCCCTGCTCAAGAGTACTCAAGGCCAGATCAAAGATCTCGCAAGTTCAGTACCCTGTTTTAAGGCAGATGCAGAAAAAAGGGAGACAAGAAGACTGATAAGCCTTCTTATACTGCATAGAGCCTTAAACACTTTCACATGGCATTCAGAGCAGTACGAGATTCTTAAATCAGTCCTGTACATATTAGCTTCCTAGTGCCAGCTCACTGGGAAATGTTGAATCTTAAATCCTAGCTTTATTCAGCTATAGAAGAAATTGAATTACCCCCTCTGAGGATTCACTTCCTCCACCCATTGAAATGAGAAAGCAAATTCAGTCCCCAAACACTAATGAAGGTAGTGGCTCAGCCATTCCCTTTTTATTTAAAAGTTTATTGTTAGACTACAGTAATGAAGTTGGAAAGCAGGTTTATTTTTTTCTCTCCACACATTGGAATTTACAGTAATTTTCCTCACTTCCATGTCTAGTTACCTGAAAAAACAGTCTATTCTTTGCTTGTTTATTGTCATATAGGAAATAAGTTGTTACACTGTAGCAAAGCTACAGGGAGAGATGGAGAGTTAATTGTAAAACCAAGTCAATTTCTCTCACATGCTTACTATCATACCCGCATACTCATGAGAACTACAGAATGTGTATTCAGATGATGTCTGTCCTCCAGCCAAAAGACATTCCTCCAGGAGACTTGACCATGATTTTAGGTGATGGACTGGGTGACAGAGGACACCAGCTATTCAGTCTTGGTTACAGGTCCTTTCAGATGTTAATAACATGATGAATTTGGATGTGGTTTACACCACTTGAAGTTTACAGAGATTTTAGTCTGCCATCCCACATGAGTGAGTCATTAAGAATTAGGTATTGTCCTGTCTGCTGCTCTGAGTCTCCTAAGAACATGAACAGAGTCATCAGTACACAAAAATGCTACAGCTCTTCATCTGCCTTTGGTCTGTCATTCCCACACACAGTCAGTCCTGGCTGTTTCCTTTCACCTTAATGTTCCAGCTACTATTTCCTACAGTTGCAGGAATATACAGAAGAAAGGCAGGCAGGCCTGGGTATGAAAGGCAAGAGACACCTTTCATCTGTCCTGTAGATGAATTGTTTGAAAAAAAAATGAAAGAAAAAAGAAATTAGTAACAAGTGACCACATCCACAGACTAGCAATTAGTGCAGTTCACTTTCCTGCATTTTTCTCTCAGAACTGCTGTAGTTTAAATTCAGGATAGAATAGTGGACCAGTTACTTGCACTTATTCAACACTGTGCACAAAATGGATATGATTGACATTAATTTGTTGGTTTGGAAAAGCGGGTAATATGTGAATTGCCATTGCAAGATACCTGTTCCAGGACCAAATGAAGAAGGTTCAGCATTATATAAATTGACGAAGGCCTACACTGACTTGTGTGTCAGCTGTACAGTTTGCACAGTCTGATTTCATTTCACTTTTGATATCAGTTCCCCTTCCAGATTAATACTATAATAGCCAGGAAGTTATCTGGCCTCCTGCGATGTGCCTCTTTGCTATATCATCCCAGGTCATTGCTTCTATTTCATTTGTCGTCTTCCTTGGGAACAGAGATTATTAACATATTTCTATTAAATATGTGAAAAGGAATATATTTTCACGTCATAACCTTTATGTAGATGAAAATGAGCATTCCTCATTCCTTTGCCAAGCAAACACTTGTTCAGCTGAATGTTTCTTATTGTGCCAAGAAAATACTTGGTTACTTCATAGTATTAAAAACTATGTGGTTTAGGTCATTCTGATTAACACAGAAGTGTGTGGTCATAGTTGCTTCCTCTCTGTCTACCAGAACAGTTTCTAAATCGAAAGTTTTAACACTATACTCAACAACACTAAAAGCAGATTTGTTAAAAAAATATAGCCTGTGAGATGTCATAGCACTGAAGACAAAAGATGAGCTTAGAGTAATAATGACATTTTGTAGTTATGCGGAGTTTTTCATATTGAATGGTACCATAATGTTTTATAAACTAATACGTGAAAGTAGGCATTCTCAACTAAAAGAGGGAGTGTAACTGAAGGAGCAGGCATACATTTTGGCAAAAGTATTGCTCTTCTGAGAAGTTCAGATGAGTCTTTTAATTTACCTGTCTTTTGAAGCAGGAACTGTAGAGCAATACTTGTAATTTTTTTCTGTTTACAAATAATTCATTCAATAAAGATTGTTTTATGAATATATGTTTTCCAAAATATTTACAAAGTACGCTTTTTCACTACAATTTGGTGGAATATTTAATGTGAGCTGTACCAATACAATATCTTGCAAAAATTAATCTTACTGTGTACCTCCATAATTAACTAGCGTAACTCCCATTTGCATAAACTATTTAAACCTCTTAAACCATAGAATTATGAATATAGAATGTTGTGGTTTAAGCCCAGGTGGAAACTAAGCACCACACAGCCGCTTGCTCAACCCCTGTCCTGCCCCATTCATCCTGGTGGAATTGGGAAGAGAATCAAAGCAGACCTTGTAAGTTGATATAACAACAGTTTAATAATCAAAAATAAAGTAAAAATACTGTAATAATGGTAAGTGATAATAATAAGGGGAAAAACAAGCGATGCACAATACAATTGCTAACCACCTGCTGATCGATACCAGGCCTGCCTTCCAGAACCCTTGTTCAAAAATTTTGGAACAAATATCTTAATTTTCTCAGTGTGGGAATATTCAGTTTTTCAAGTTAATTTTAAAAATGTACAATTGCTTTGTCTTCATTTGGAAGCAATTTTAAGGTGTAATGGGTTGAAATAGAAATATCTGGCTGAATTTCTCTCCTACATTTTCTGCTACAAATAAACTTTTATTTAGGTAATTACTGCTAATGTAACATGGATGCAATAAACTAGCCAAACTTTTCATTTACACTATTTTGCACAAAAAGAACTGTAACAAAGCACGTTTAGAGTAATATTCTACATCTATGCATTCCTCCCACTTTTCCAAGAAGCTAGTAAGTCAGGGGTTAGATTATGTGTCTCCCTATGTTTCCTCTTAATAATATACTTTGGGCCTATTTTCTCATGAAGTCACTCTCTCAGTTGGATCCAGAGTCAAAACTTTACCTTCAAGCCATCCTGTCCAGCAGCCTAAATGAAGGCTAAACTCTCAGTCTGGGATCTCCCTCTATTTCCCTTTGCCAGCAATATGGCAAAGAGATAATCTCAATTTGAACAAATGGCTGCACTGAAGTGTATTCGCCTCCAAAGTGGTGAAACAAATGTAACTCAGGCACCATGTGCAGACTGTTAAAACTTCATTAGAATTCTTCTCAGCTATGCTAGTCCAGCATTTCAGCTACTAATCCAGGTTAACAGCTCTCCATTTTTTGAGAGAGGCAATAAACAAGAAGATGGCATTTTAAAGGCATCATTGGAGGAAAGCATTAGGCAGTGCATGGCTTAAATTAAGTTTTGTCCTATACAAACTTGCCTTAATAAACTTTCAACTTGTCAAGATATCAGTTGAAACACTTTTAAGATCCAGCACTTCAGTGCAACTAATATTCTTGACATTTGAAATATTATGTGAGGAGCTTCAGGTGTAAAGTGCATTGTAGACAAAAGACTTTCTTGCCTCAAAAAGAAACTCATAAAATGGTTGAATTGTCAGGAAAGTGACAGCCAGTAAGGGACAAGAATGCAAATGGATTTAGAGCTGTGGTAGTTCCTGAAGGACAAAGGCATTAAGTTAAGTGACAGTCGGGACACATCTCTGGATTTATAATCTCCTCTCCACTCTCATCCTTGATTGCACCCTGCAGATCACAAGGCTAGCCTAAAGCACAAGGCTTGAGCCAAGTTTAAAACTGAGCCAAGAGAGGATAATGCATGTTATTGAGTTATATCTGAGCTGGATTGTCAAAGGGTTCAGTTCAGGAAAAGTTGATTGAGGGTTATTCCTTTATACCATATTAGTGCTTCACCAAGAAAAAAATAGCATGTCAAGATACTAAATTCTCACCTATACTGGCATGCAAAGTAAAAATCAGTGATGCACTGAGTAGTCATAAATGCTAGGAAATAACATTTCCCACAAAAATAAGAAACTCCTTACCACCTAATCCAAAAGACATGAATAAAGATTTTGGTGCATTTTTTTTGTTTCTTGATTTTCTTGGTTTTGTTTTTTTTGCATTAGCTATTTTGATTCCTGGGTACCAAAGATGAGAAAGAGCTACCTAAAACGCCTTTGTAGTATCGCATAGGCATCCATTGATTCAACCCTTTCTAATCATTAGTCCCCTCATAATATATTTGAAATTTCCCCCCAAACTATTTCTAAGAACATTTGCTACTCTCAAATTATGTTAATAGTTAATATAGCTGCCTTGCATCACATTTCCTATCAGCTTATTTTTTTCACAGTAAACCACATTGGAAGATCCTCACAGTTCTCACATCCTAGGTTCCATTGTTAGCCAGCAGACCCAAAGTTGGATCTCTTCAGGAGTCAATTTTTCCGTTTTACCTGGTGCTAGCACTTGTTGCTACAGCACCTGTGGGAGAAAAAAAAATAAAAATCACTGTAAGCCCCTACTCTAAATCGGTGCTTATCGTGTACCATATATTACACTACTGACTTTTCTATGCAAATATAAATATCAGTTTAATACTCTGACAGGTTTATTTTTTTCTGGATCTGATCTACTCAGGCTACCAGGTTTGTATCTGGGGGACTGACAGCTGGCAATGCAGTGATGGCTGCCAGAAACTCCCCTAGGTGGTCATACTCAACATCACAAGTTTCAGGATCAACATTTCTAAAAGCCAGTAATAATTACAGGAGCACCCATTTTCCAAAATAGGATATGAAATACAAACCATGTCTTAAAAGCACAGAGAAGTTATAATCCTGCTATCCAAAACACAAGCCATAAGTTCTGTTATACCTCTTCAAACCCTTTTCACACCTCAAATCCTAGTCTTGGCTGAATTAGTAGTGCTCCTACTTTTGCCAGAGACGTTAAAAGCCATTCTGACCCCACTTTATCAAACGTCTTCTGATCATGCGATCATACTGACCATAAGGTCATGCAGCAACATTACCTTGTCAATCTGCCCAGACTACCAGCCCTGGTCCAAAGGCAATCAAACACAGGTCTATCTGCATATTAGTGGAAAATGCTGGTACAGCAAATTAGACCTCATCCAAGCCCCAGATCACATTCAAAATATCTCAGTGAGAGAACACCAGACATAGTTCTTGACTGCACAGTCTTTTCTGATTCTTCTTGAAACTTCATCCTGTCCCCAGCACTTCAGAGAAAGGGACACATTAGTTCAACATTCAAATGTTAAACTAATGTGTCCATTTTCCCCCACAAAAGAGGGAAAAAAGCATTCCCAATTGAAATATTCCAATTCTAAACATACATTTTTTCAATGAAGTACCTAAAAGAAAGGTTACTGTATATAATACTGTTCCAGTGGACAGCAATCTTCTCATCACAACAGCATCACTTTACAGTTGCAATGGTAGAGTGGTGTGACCAAGGGGTGCTGGAGAACTTTCAGCTTTTGAAGATCACACAAGTACCTGTTAGATCTCTCTACAGAAACCCGTTCATTTCCTCCTCAGAGGGAAGGCAGGAAGACTCTGCCACAAATCATTTTATTAAAGTCAAGCAGTGAAAAATACCTATTTTGACTCAGGCACATAATAGTGAATTCAAATATAATTGAGCTTCATAGGTAGAGAACAACCGTGTATTTTCCTCTATTTTGCAATAACATACTTCCTCCCCTCTCAACTAACTTTGAAGATTTTTTGATAAGTCAAAAAAATAAATCTGGTACCTTGAAAGTAAGACCACCTGTGAAGTGGAATACTAAAAAGGGGGAACAAACAATAACACAACCAAAACCCCAGGACAACCTCAAACCGAAAGCCCCAAAATGAGTTTAAATGGCACCTCAGAATCCTATGCAGGGTGGCAGAGGTGGGGGAAAGCAGGTGGGGTTCCTCAGGGCTGCAAGGCAATCAGTGCTCTCAGGGCCCGGACACATCTGGAGGGCGTAATGCATAAGGTGAGGTTTGTCTTGAGGACTATAAAAGTCTGAGGAAGTTGGAGCAGTTTGGGCTTTGTATATAGCTGTTAGATAAGGTAGGATTTTTTTGGTTTTTTAGCAAAGATAAATGTTAGTTAAATATTTTACTGAAAATTAGGGCAGTTTTAACAAGAGTATTAAGTTCTTTCTGCCACTTTGACTGCTTTTCTGTTCTTTGTTAGGGATTTTAATTGTCTTGGAAGCAACGAGATTGGTAGTGGTACAGTATGAATATATACATGCTTATGTGTTGTGTATTTCTGCCAATACATATGTGAGCAGCATACACTTCTGTAGCATATTGTCACTTTAAAAGAATTGTAATATATGCAGGGAGTAGGAAAAAAATCATTGAAAGTGAAGATCCATGCATGGATCAAACATCTAGTATAAATTTCGGAATATAAATACAGTGACGCTTGAGAGACCCCTTCCCCCTTCCCCAGCAGTGGAGAATTAGGTTATGATTTTGAGGTCATATAGCATCTTGGGTTTTATTCGTGGAGCAAGACTGCCATCTAGCGTCCATTTCTTCGGGGGGGGCAGTCATGTTCGGAGAGTGGTCTTCTCGCTAATCAGGCCTCGTAGCCTCTCTGCTTGATCTATCCGACCTCGAACTCCTAAATTAAATGTTCTAGGACCAACTAAGACATATGTCTTAGAACTTCCCATTTGCTTAAACAATATTTAATTGACTTTCTTCTTAACAGAACAATCTCTTATTGAAGAACATTTCAGCGGCACGTAAGCTGATTTCTTGAAGATGGGCATACGATATACTCTCTATTCGTTTCCATGTGTTATCTACATTCTCTCTCCTAAAAATAACTGAAGTCTTAAAAGAATTAGGATATCATTTTTATCTAAGATAAAGCTTCTGATGTACTAAGTCGTTTAGAAAAGAGATCCTCTCTCATTTTAGTGCCATTGTGACAAGAGGGGGCTTCACGTAACACCTGGACCACTGAACACTGCAGATTCCCCTGGAATCAAAGGGCCATTGGGACACTCTAGGGCCTCATGGAAGAGGGAGGCAGTACAGAGAGACCTCAAATTAGAGGTTTGCGCAATCATCCACCAGAGGAAGTTCAACGAGGGGAAGTGCCAGATTCTCTCCCTGGGATGGGGCAACCTCGGTTGTACGGACAGACTGGGAATGACATGTTGCATAGCAGTGCTGGAAAATGGCCTCTGGGATCGTGGTGGATGGCCAGCTGGCCAAGAGTCAGTGGTGCCCTGGCGGGGGCTCACTGCTCGCTCACACAAGGGTTTTCAGACACACGAGTCCTTCCCTTGCACACACCCAGACAGACAGTTCATGGCAGCAGGGGCAGTATCTCCTGGGGCTCCTGCTGCCACGCCCGGAGCCTGGATACATCTCAACCCTTGTGAGGTGCCACTTGCTCTGCCACTATCTGAGAAGCCCCACGGCCTGAGGGATGGGCACAGGGAGCTCTGTCCACAGAAGCACATCCCAGAACTGCATCCAGGGGCTTTGCCAGGGTTTAGTACCGTAAATTCAAAGTGACACCAGACACTCTTTGTCCCACAGAACTTCAAGGCTCCCCCATGAGGCTGATGGCAATTGTACTTGCTCAGGGTCATCTCCCCACACCACCACCAGGTGTGTGCTCAAGACTTGTCTCTTCAATGCAAAGAGAGTCACCCGCCCTAGTCCATCTGTGTCTCTCCAGGGAAGGCTAAAGAACTTCTGTGGGCTGGATGAGAAGCCAGTGCACATGGGAATGGACCACGCCATTCCCTGGTGGTCCTTCATGTCCTTTTCCTGAGTTGAGAGCAATGGGAAAGGGAATGAACCTTTGGACCCGGGGAGCTGAGCCGGGAGGGATGTTCTGCGTCTCGTGCCCCTCGAGCATTCCCAAAAGCGCCTGCCGTGGAGGACAATTCAGGAGTCCCCCCGGGCCAGCAAAAGAGAGATGAGAAGGAAGAGATGATGGCCACGAAAAAAGCTCATGGTCTGTCAATCTTGAACTCCTCGAGACCAATCCTCAGCCCTCCCACCCAGCCCGGCCCCGCCGCCTCCGCGGCGCAGAGCTCCGAACGCCGCCCCGCTGCCGCCGCTCTCGCCGGCCCTCCGGATCCAGCCCGCACCGACGAGAGCCCGAGAGGCGTCGGCGCCCCGGTACAGTACCCGGGCTTAGTTGGATGAGGAGGACCGTGGACGGAGACGAGAACAGTGGACGGAGACGAAGACAGAGGAGGGAGAGGAGGCGGGGAGGAGGCGGCCCGGCCGGAGCAGAGACGGGGCTATCGGAGGCAGCGAGAAGCCGGGCGGCGGATGGGCGCTTTCGGCGCCAGCGGAGAGCGGGACTGGCGGCGCTGGCCGCGGTTCTGCTCGGTGCGCAAGGCTGGCGCCCGGCGACCGGGGGGCCGCAGCTGGAGTTGCCGTGCAGGTCCCTCTCCTGGCCTGTCCCGGGGATCATCCCTACTGGTAACAGGAGCACTTCTGCTGGTGATAAAGACCACCTGGTCTTTTGTCAGGGGATGTGGCACGAGTGCTGCGGAGAGGCCTTGCATGGGAGAAGCACCTTCCCCAGAGAAAGCTCGGACGTGGCATGGCATCTCCCACCTTCTTTGGACTTTCTGGCGATGTGGCCTCTGTGAGGAGAGCTCTTCTGTGTCCCTCCTCCTGCTCCTCTTACTCAGAGGACCAGGGAACAGCCTGTCACATCTGAACTGGATGTGCTGGAACCAGCATATCTGCAGCAGGTTGACGGGCACTCTGAGGCACAGTCCAAAGGTTCATTCCCTTTCCCATTGCTCTCAACTCAGGAAAAGGACATGAAGGACCACCAGGGAAGGGCGTGGTCCATTCCCATGTGCACTGGCTTCTCATCCAGCCCACAGAAGTTCTTTAGCCTTCCCTGGAGAGACACGGATGGACTAGGGCGGGTGAAGAGACTTGAAGAGACAAGTCTTGAGCACACACCTGGTGGTGGTGTGGGGAGATGACCCTGAGCAAGTACAATTGCCATCAGCCTCATGGGGGAGCCTTGAAGTTCTGTGGGACAAAGAGTGTCTGGTGTCACTTTGAATTTACGGTACTAAACCCTGGCAAAGCCCCTGGATGCAGTTCTGGGATGTGCTTCTGTGGACAGAGCTCCCTGTGCCCATCCCTCAGGCCGTGGGGCTTCTCAGATAGTGGCAGAGCAAGTGGCACCTCACAAGGGTTGAGATGTATCCAGGCTCCGGGCGTGGCAGCAGGAGCCCCAGGAGATACTGCCCCTGCTGCCATGAACTGTCTGTCTGGGTGTGCGCAAGGGAAGGACTCGTGTGTCTGAAAACCCTTGTGTGAGCGAGCAGTGAGCCCCCGCCAGGGCACCACTGACTCTTGGCCAGCTGGCCATCCACCACGATCCCAGAGGCCATTTTCCAGCACTGCTATGCAACATGTCATTCCCAGTCTGTCCGTACAACCGAGGTTGCCCCATCCCAGGGAGAGAATCTGGCACTTCCCCTCGTTGAACTTCCTCTGGTGGATGATTGCGCAAACCTCTAATTTGAGGTCTCTCTGTACTGCCTCCCTCTTCCATGAGGCCCTAGAGTGTCCCAATGGCCCTTTGATTCCAGGGGAATCTGCAGTGTTCAGTGGTCCAGGTGTTACGTGAAGCCCCCTCTTGTCACAATGGCACTAAAATGAGAGAGGATCTCTTTTCTAAACGACTTAGTACATCAGAAGCTTTATCTTAGATAAAAATGATATCCTAATTCTTTTAAGACTTCAGTTATTTTTAGGAGAGAGAATGTAGATAACACATGGAAACGAATAGAGAGTATATCGTATGCCCATCTTCAAGAAATCAGCTTACGTGCCGCTGAAATGTTCTTCAATAAGAGATTGTTCTGTTAAGAAGAAAGTCAATTAAATATTGTTTAAGCAAATGGGAAGTTCTAAGACATATGTCTTAGCTGGTCCTAGAACATTTAATTTAGGAGTTCGAGGTCGGATAGATCAAGCAGAGAGGCTACGAGGCCTGATTAGCGAGAAGACCACTCTCCGAACATGACTGCCCCCCCCCGAAGAAATGGACGCTAGATGGCAGTCTTGCTCCACGAATAAAACCCAAGATGCTATATGACCTCAAAATCATAACCTAATTCTCCACTGCTGGGGAAGGGGGAAGGGGTCTCTCAAGCGTCACTGTATTTATATTCCGAAATTTATACTAGATGTTTGATCCATGCATGGCAGAGTACCCCATGTATTCCCAGCTGACATATTAAAGAAATGTTCGATACAATGGTTTCTGGTCATTGGATTGAATTCTTTTTTTTCCCCCTTTGATTCCATGAAATTCCAAAGATATCTTTTAGGGTTTGTTTAATACCGTGAAGTCCCGCCTCTGAGCACCCCTCAACCTGCTGCAGATGTGCTGCTTCCACCACATGCAGTTCAGATGTGACAGGCTGTTCCCTGGTCCTCTGAGCAAGAGGAGCAGGAGGAGGGGGGACACAGAAGAGATCTCCTCACGGAGGTTGCATCTCCAGGAAGTTCAAAGCAGGTGGGAGATGCCATGCCACATCCGAGCTTTCTCTGGGGATGCTGCTTCTCCCATGCACTGCCTCGCCGTAGCACTCGTACCACAGCCCCTGACAAAAGCCCAGGTGGTCTTTGTGGCTAGCAGAATTGCTCCTGCTGCCAGCAGGGATGCTCCTCGAGACAGACGAGGAGAGGCTGACCCGGGGAGCTGAGCCGGGAGGGATGTTCTGCGTCTCGTGCCCCTCGAGCATTCTCAAAAGCGCCTGCCGTGGAGGACAATTCAGGAGTCCCCCCGGGCCAGCAAAAGAGAGATGAGAAGGAAGAGATGATGGCCACGAAAAAAGCTCATGGTCTGTCAATCTTGAACTCCTCGAGACCAATCCTCAGCCCTCCCACCTAGCCCGGCCCCGCCGCCTCCGCGGCGCAGAGCTCCGAACGCCGCCCCGCTGCCGCCGCTCTCGCCGGCCCTCCGGATCCAGCCCGCACCGACGAGAGCCCGAGAGGCGTCGGCGCCCCGGTACAGTACCCGGGCTTAGTTGGATGAGGAGGACCGTGGACGGAGACGAGAACAGTGGACGGAGACGAAGACAGAGGAGGGAGAGGAGGCGGGGAGGAGGCGGCCCGGCCGGAGCAGAGACGGGGCTATCGGAGGCAGCGAGAAGCCGGGCGGCGGATGGGCGCTTTCGGCGCCGGCGGAGAGCGGGACTGGCGGCGCTGGCCGCGGTTCTGCTCGGTGCGCAAGGCTGGCGTCCGGCGACCGGGGGGCCACGGCTGGAGTTGCCGTGCAGGTCCCTCCAGGGAGGGAGGCTGCCGTCCTGCCTGGCAGGTTCTTCACAGAGCTCCGTCTCCCAACTAGCCTCCCGTCCGTCCCTCCCTCTTCTCCGTAAAGTATTCCCTCGGAACACTCACCTGTCTTTTCTTTGTCGAGCCGTTCCCGTTTCCTTGCTTTACTCTCGGTCCTTCAGAGACCTCCTGCAGTCCGTCCTTCCCCTTTTCTACTTTCCTTTCTCTCTTGCTTAGTTCAGTCGCGCAGCTTCCCATTCTTCAGTGACTCCAAAAATCCACCTCTCTTTCCCGCGCTCAACTCTCCAACAAATTCTAATGGGCACTTCCACAACTGCACACCTTGACAGTCTCGTCAAATTCTTCTCCCTACGGTCCTGACTCTTTCTGTGCCCTGTCTTCTGGGAAGCAACCTCCAGTGCAAAAAGCCATTCTGACGGCTTTTTGTCTTTATCTCCCCGCCAGTGTCTGCAGGCAGAGCCCAGGGCTACTAGGACACATTGGTGGAGACAACGGAAGGCAGTGAGATCATCCGAAAGTGTTCACACGCCAACCTCCGGATCGGCGATTTTATCCCTTTCTACCGGCAGCTCCCGGGTCACAGCACGGAACTCCTCGCGCGCGCTGCTAAAGGGTGCAGAGAGCTGCGTGCGCCAGCGGGGCGGCTGTCGTTGTCGGGAGATGGACGTTGGACCTTCCTCTAACTCTCCGGACCCCCTCTTGGGGACACGGCGCTGTATTCCTTCGCCCTGGCAGACAGGGATTCATTGACACGGTCGCCTTTGGAGCTTTCAGGGGATTTTCTTAGAAATGCACAACTCGTTTAATACTTTCTACAGGGCAGCAATGTAGCGCCCCTATGAAAAAAGGGCGTTTCACTACTACACAAAGCACGGACCGCAGGAGTTCTCTAAAGGACAGAGAGAAAAGCAAGGGAAAAGAATGGCTTCACAAAAATAAGAGTGGTGAGTGTTTCGTGGGAATGCTTTATGGAGCAGAGGGGGGGACGGACGGGAGGCTAGTTGGGAGACTGAGCTCTGTGAAGAACCTGCCAGGCAGGACGGCAGCCTCGAGGGACCTGCACGGTCACCTCATTCGCGGCCACCACGGTCCCCGGGCGCCAGCCTTGCGCACCGAGCAGAACCGCGGCCAGCGTCGCCAGCCCCGCTCCCCAAAGAGCCGCATCCAGCGATCCGCCGCCCGGCCTCCCGCTGCCCCCAACAGCCCCGTCTCTCTGCTCCGGCCGGTCCGCCTCCTCCCCGCCTCCTCTCCCTCCTCTGCTTTCTTCTCCCTCCCCTGCCCTCCTCAACCAGTTCCGCCTCGGCACTCTGCCCCTCAACCTGCTGCAGATGTACTGCTTCCACCACATCCAGTTCAGGTGTGACAGGCTCTTCTCTTGTCCTCTGAGCAAGAGGAGCAGCAGGAGGGACACACAAGAGCTCTCCTCACAGAGGCTGCATCGCCAGGAAGTCCAAAGAAGTTCGGAGATTCTGTGCCACGTCCGAGCTTTCTCTGGGGATGCTGCTTCTCCCATGCACTGCCTCGCCGTAGCACTCGGACCACAGCCCCTGACAAAAGCCCAGGTGGTCTTTGTGGCTAGCAGAATTGCTCCTGCTGCCAGCAGGGATGCTCCTCGAGACAGACGAGGAGAGGCTGACCCGGGGAGCTGAGCCGGGAGGGATGTTCTGCGTCTCGTGCCCCTCGAGCATTCTCAAAAGCGCCTGCCGTGGAGGACAATTCAGGAGTCCCCCCGGGCCAGCAAAAGAGAGATGAGAAGGAAGAGATGATGGCCACGAAAAAAGCTCATGGTCTGTCAATCTTGAACTCCTCGAGACCAATCCTCAGCCCTCCCACCTAGCCCGGCCCCGCCGCCTCCGCGGCGCAGAGCTCCGAACGCCGCCCCGCTGCCGCCGCTCTCGCCGGCCCTCCGGATCCAGCCCGCACCGACGAGAGCCCGAGAGGCGTCGGCGCCCCGGTACAGTACCCGGGCTTAGTTGGATGAGGAGGACCGTGGACGGAGACGAGAACAGTGGACGGAGACGAAGACAGAGGAGGGAGAGGAGGCGGGGAGGAGGCGGCCCGGCCGGAGCAGAGACGGGGCTATCGGAGGCAGCGAGAAGCCGGGCGGCGGATGGGCGCTTTCGGCGCCGGCGGAGAGCGGGACTGGCGGCGCTGGCCGCGGTTCTGCTCGGTGCGCAAGGCTGGCGTCCGGCGACCGGGGGGCCACGGCTGGAGTTGCCGTGCAGGTCCCTCCAGGGAGGGAGGCTGCCGTCCTGCCTGGCAGGTTCTTCACAGAGCTCCGTCTCCCAACTAGCCTCCCGTCCGTCCCTCCCTCTTCTCCGTAAAGTATTCCCTCGGAACACTCACCTGTCTTTTCTTTGTCGAGCCGTTCCCGTTTCCTTGCTTTACTCTCGGTCCTTCAGAGACCTCCTGCAGTCCGTCCTTCCCCTTTTCTACTTTCCTTTCTCTCTTGCTTAGTTCAGTCGCGCAGCTTCCCATTCTTCAGTGACTCCAAAAATCCACCTCTCTTTCCCGCGCTCAACTCTCCAACAAATTCTAATGGGCACTTCCACAACTGCACACCTTGACAGTCTCGTCAAATTCTTCTCCCTACGGTCCTGACTCTTTCTGTGCCCTGTCTTCTGGGAAGCAACCTCCAGTGCAAAAAGCCATTCTGACGGCTTTTTGTCTTTATCTCCCCGCCAGTGTCTGCAGGCAGAGCCCAGGGCTACTAGGACACATTGGTGGAGACAACGGAAGGCAGTGAGATCATCCGAAAGTGTTCACACGCCAACCTCCGGATCGGCGATTTTATCCCTTTCTACCGGCAGCTCCCGGGTCACAGCACGGAACTCCTCGCGCGCGCTGCTAAAGGGTGCAGAGAGCTGCGTGCGCCAGCGGGGCGGCTGTCGTTGTCGGGAGATGGACGTTGGACCTTCCTCTAACTCTCCGGACCCCCTCTTGGGGACACGGCGCTGTATTCCTTCGCCCTGGCAGACAGGGATTCATTGACACGGTCGCCTTTGGAGCTTTCAGGGGATTTTCTTAGAAATGCACAACTCGTTTAATACTTTCTACAGGGCAGCAATGTAGCGCCCCTATGAAAAAAGGGCGTTTCACTACTACACAAAGCACGGACCGCAGGAGTTCTCTAAAGGACAGAGAGAAAAGCAAGGGAAAAGAATGGCTTCACAAAAATAAGAGTGGTGAGTGTTTCGTGGGAATGCTTTATGGAGCAGAGGGGGGGACGGACGGGAGGCTAGTTGGGAGACTGAGCTCTGTGAAGAACCTGCCAGGCAGGACGGCAGCCTCGAGGGACCTGCACGGTCACCTCATTCGCGGCCACCACGGTCCCCGGGCGCCAGCCTTGCGCACCGAGCAGAACCGCGGCCAGCGTCGCCAGCCCCGCTCCCCAAAGAGCCGCATCCAGCGATCCGCCGCCCGGCCTCCCGCTGCCCCCAACAGCCCCGTCTCTCTGCTCCGGCCGGTCCGCCTCCTCCCCGCCTCCTCTCCCTCCTCTGCTTTCTTCTCCCTCCCCTGCCCTCCTCAACCAGTTCCGCCTCGGCACTCTGCCCCTCAACCTGCTGCAGATGTACTGCTTCCACCACATCCAGTTCAGGTGTGACAGGCTCTTCTCTTGTCCTCTGAGCAAGAGGAGCAGCAGGAGGGACACACAAGAGCTCTCCTCACAGAGGCTGCATCGCCAGGAAGTCCAAAGAAGTTCGGAGATTCTGTGCCACGTCCGAGCTTTCTCTGGGGATGCTGCTTCTCCCATGCACTGCCTCGCCGTAGCACTCGGACCACAGCCCCTGACAAAAGCCCAGGTGGTCTTTGTGGCTAGCAGAATTGCTCCTGCTGCCAGCAGGGATGCTCCTCGAGACAGACGAGGAGAGGCTGACCCGGGGAGCTGAGCCGGGAGGGATGTTCTGCGTCTCGTGCCCCTCGAGCATTCTCAAAAGCGCCTGCCGTGGAGGACAATTCAGGAGTCCCCCCGGGCCAGCAAAAGAGAGATGAGAAGGAAGAGATGACGGCCACGAAAAAAGCTCATGGTCTGTCAATCTTGAACTCCTCGAGACCAATCCTCAGCCCTCCCACCTAGCCCGGCCCCGCCGCCTCCGCGGCGCAGAGCTCCGAACGCCGCCCCGCTGCCGCCGCTCTCGCCGGCCCTCCGGATCCAGCCCGCACCGACGAGAGCCCGAGAGGCGTCGGCGCCCCGGTACAGTACCCGGGCTTAGTTGGATGAGGAGGACCGTGGACGGAGACGAGAACAGTGGATGGAGACGAAGACAGAGGAGGGAGAGGAGGCGGGGAGGAGGCGGCCCGGCCGGAGCAGAGACGGGGCTATCGGAGGCAGCGAGAAGCCGGGCGGCGGATGGGCGCTTTCGGCGCCAGCGGAGAGCGGGACTGGCGGCGCTGGCCGCGGTTCTGCTCGGTGCGCAAGGCTGGCGCCCGGCGACCGGGGGGCCGCGGCTGGAGTTGCCGTGCAGGTCCCTCTCCTGGCCTGTCCCGGGGATCATCCCTACTGGTAACAGGAGCACTTCTGCTGGTGATAAAGACCACCTGGTCTTTTGTCAGGGGATGTGGCACGAGTGCTGCGGAGAGGCCTTGCATTGGAGAAGCACCTTCCCCAGAGAAAGCTCGGACGTGGCATGGCATCTCCCACCTTCTTTGGACTTTCTGGCGATGTGGCCTCTGTGAGGAGAGCTCTTCTGTGTCCCTCCTCCTGCTCCTCTTACTCAGAGGACCAGGGAACAGCCTGTCACATCTGAACTGGATGTGCTGGAACCAGCATATCTGCAGCAGGTTGACGGGCACTCTGAGGCACAGTCCAAAGGTTCATTCCCTTTCCCATTGCTCTCAACTCAGGAAAAGGACATGAAGGACCACCAGGGAAGGGCGTGGTCCATTCCCATGTGCACTGGCTTCTCATCCAGCCCACAGAAGTTCTTTAGCCTTCCCTGGAGAGACACGGATGGACTAGGGCGGGTGAAGAGACTTGAAGAGACAAGTCTTGAGCACACACCTGGTGGTGGTGTGGGGAGATGACCCTGAGCAAGTACAATTGCCATCAGCCTCATGGGGGAGCCTTGAAGTTCTGTGGGACAAAGAGTGTCTGGTGTCACTTTGAATTTACGGTACTAAACCCTGGCAAAGCCCCTGGATGCAGTTCTGGGATGTGCTTCTGTGGACAGAGCTCCCTGTGCCCATCCCTCAGGCCGTGGGGCTTCTCAGATAGTGGCAGAGCAAGTGGCACCTCACAAGGGTTGAGATGTATCCAGGCTCCGGGCGTGGCAGCAGGAGCCCCAGGAGATACTGCCCCTGCTGCCATGAACTGTCTGTCTGGGTGTGTGCAAGGGAAGGACTCGTGTGTCTGAAAACCCTTGTGTGAGCGAGCAGTGAGCCCCCGCCAGGGCACCACTGACTCTTGGCCAGCTGGCCATCCACCACGATCCCAGAGGCCATTTTCCAGCACTGCTATGCAACATGTCATTCCCAGTCTGTCCGTACAACCGAGGTTGCCCCATCCCAGGGAGAGAATCTGGCACTTCCCCTCGTTGAACTTCCTCTGGTGGATGATTGCGCAAACCTCTAATTTGAGGTCTCTCTGTACTGCCTCCCTCTTCCATGAGGCCCTAGAGTGTCCCAATGGCCCTTTGATTCCAGGGGAATCTGCAGTGTTCAGTGGTCCAGGTGTTACGTGAAGCCCCCTCTTGTCACAATGGCACTAAAATGAGAGAGGATCTCTTTTCTAAACGACTTAGTACATCAGAAGCTTTATCTTAGATAAAAATGATATCCTAATTCTTTTAAGACTTCAGTTATTTTTAGGAGAGAGAATGTAGATAACACATGGAAACGAATAGAGAGTATATCGTATGCCCATCTTCAAGAAATCAGCTTACGTGCCGCTGAAATGTTCTTCAATAAGAGATCGTTCTGTTAAGAAGAAAGTCAATTAAATATTGTTTAAGCAAATGGGAAGTTCTAAGACATATGTCTTAGCTGGTCCTAGAACATTTAATTTAGGAGTTCGAGGTCGGATAGATCAAGCAGAGAGGCTACGAGGCCTGATTAGCGAGAAGACCACTCTCCGAACATGACTGCCCCCCCCCGAAGAAATGGACGCTAGATGGCAGTCTTGCTCCACGAATAAAACCCAAGATGCTATATGACCTCAAAATCATAACCTAATTCTCCACTGCTGGGGAAGGGGGAAGGGGTCTCTCAAGCGTCACTGTATTTATATTCCGAAATTTATACTAGATGTTTGATCCATGCATGGCAGAGTACCCCATGTATTCCCAGCTGACATATTAAAGAAATGTTCGATACAATGGTTTCTGGTCATTGGATTGAATTCTTTTTTTTCCCCCTTTGATTCCATGAAATTCCAAAGATATCTTTTAGGGTTTGTTTAATACCGTGAAGTCCCGCCTCTGAGCACCCCTCAACCTGCTGCAGATGTGCTGCTTCCACCACATGCAGTTCAGATGTGACAGGCTGTTCCCTGGTCCTCTGAGCAAGAGGAGCAGGAGGAGGGGGGACACAGAAGAGATCTCCTCACGGAGGTTGCATCTCCAGGAAGTTCAAAGCAGGTGGGAGATGCCATGCCACATCCGAGCTTTCTCTGGGGATGCTGCTTCTCCCATGCACTGCCTCGCCGTAGCACTCGTACCACAGCCCCTGACAAAAGCCCAGGTGGTCTTTGTGGCTAGCAGAATTGCTCCTGCTGCCAGCAGGGATGCTCCTCGAGACAGACGAGGAGAGGCTGACCCGGGGAGCTGAGCCGGGAGGGATGTTCTGCGTCTCGTGCCCCTCGAGCATTCTCAAAAGCGCCTGCCGTGGAGGACAATTCAGGAGTCCCCCCGGGCCAGCAAAAGAGAGATGAGAAGGAAGAGATGATGGCCACGAAAAAAGCTCATGGTCTGTCAATCTTGAACTCCTCGAGACCAATCCTCAGCCCTCCCACCTAGCCCGGCCCCGCCGCCTCCGCGGCGCAGAGCTCCGAACGCCGCCCCGCTGCCGCCGCTCTCGCCGGCCCTCCGGATCCAGCCCGCACCGACGAGAGCCCGAGAGGCGTCGGCGCCCCGGTACAGTACCCGGGCTTAGTTGGATGAGGAGGACCGTGGACGGAGACGAGAACAGTGGACGGAGACGAAGACAGAGGAGGGAGAGGAGGCGGGGAGGAGGCGGCCCGGCCGGAGCAGAGACGGGGCTATCGGAGGCAGCGAGAAGCCGGGCGGCGGATGGGCGCTTTCGGCGCCAGCGGAGAGCGGGACTGGCGGCACTGGCCGCGGTTCTGCTCGGTGCGCAAGGCTGGCGCCCGGCGACCGGGGGGCCGCGGCTGGAGTTGCCGTGCAGGTCCCTCTCCTGGCCTGTCCCGGGGATCATCCCTACTGGTAACAGGAGCACTTCTGCTGGTGATAAAGACCACCTGGTCTTTTGTCAGGGGATGTGGCACGAGTGCTGCGGAGAGGCCTTGCATGGGAGAAGCACCTTCCCCAGAGAAAGCTCGGACGTGGCATGGCATCTCCCACCTTCTTTGGACTTTCTGGCGATGTGGCCTCTGTGAGGAGAGCTCTTCTGTGTCCCTCCTCCTGCTCCTCTTACTCAGAGGACCAGGGAACAGCCTGTCACATCTGAACTGGATGTGCTGGAACCAGCATATCTGCAGCAGGTTGACGGGCACTCTGAGGCACAGTCCAAAGGTTCATTCCCTTTCCCATTGCTCTCAACTCAGGAAAAGGACATGAAGGACCACCAGGGAAGGGCGTGGTCCATTCCCATGTGCACTGGCTTCTCATCCAGCCCACAGAAGTTCTTTAGCCTTCCCTGGAGAGACACGGATGGACTAGGGCGGGTGAAGAGACTTGAAGAGACAAGTCTTGAGCACACACCTGGTGGTGGTGTGGGGAGATGACCCTGAGCAAGTACAATTGCCATCAGCCTCATGGGGGAGCCTTGAAGTTCTGTGGGACAAAGAGTGTCTGGTGTCACTTTGAATTTACGGTACTAAACCCTGGCAAAGCCCCTGGATGCAGCTCTGGGATGTGCTTCTGTGGACAGAGCTCCCTGTGCCCATCCCTCAGGCCGTGGGGCTTCTCAGATAGTGGCAGAGCAAGTGGCACCTCACAAGGGTTGAGATGTATCCAGGCTCCGGGCGTGGCAGCAGGAGCCCCAGGAGATACTGCCCCTGCTGCCATGAACTGTCTGTCTGGGTGTGTGCAAGGGAAGGACTCGTGTGTCTGAAAACCCTTGTGTGAGCGAGCAGTGAGCCCCCGCCAGGGCACCACTGACTCTTGGCCAGCTGGCCATCCACCACGATCCCAGAGGCCATTTTCCAGCACTGCTATGCAACATGTCATTCCCAGTCTGTCCGTACAACCGAGGTTGCCCCATCCCAGGGAGAGAATCTGGCACTTCCCCTCGTTGAACTTCCTCTGGTGGATGATTGCGCAAACCTCTAATTTGAGGTCTCTCTGTACTGCCTCCCTCTTCCATGAGGCCCTAGAGTGTCCCAATGGCCCTTTGATTCCAGGGGAATCTGCAGTGTTCAGTGGTCCAGGTGTTACGTGAAGCCCCCTCTTGTCACAATGGCACTAAAATGAGAGAGGATCTCTTTTCTAAACGACTTAGTACATCAGAAGCTTTATCTTAGATAAAAATGATATCCTAATTCTTTTAAGACTTCAGTTATTTTTAGGAGAGAGAATGTAGATAACACATGGAAACGAATAGAGAGTATATCGTATGCCCATCTTCAAGAAATCAGCTTACGTGCCGCTGAAATGTTCTTCAATAAGAGATCGTTCTGTTAAGAAGAAAGTCAATTAAATATTGTTTAAGCAAATGGGAAGTTCTAAGACATATGTCTTAGCTGGTCCTAGAACATTTAATTTAGGAGTTCGAGGTCGGATAGATCAAGCAGAGAGGCTACGAGGCCTGATTAGCGAGAAGACCACTCTCCGAACATGACTGCCCCCCCCCGAAGAAATGGACGCTAGATGGCAGTCTTGCTCCACGAATAAAACCCAAGATGCTATATGACCTCAAAATCATAACCTAATTCTCCACTGCTGGGGAAGGGGGAAGGGGTCTCTCAAGCGTCACTGTATTTATATTCCGAAATTTATACTAGATGTTTGATCCATGCATGGCAGAGTACCCCATGTATTCCCAGCTGACATATTAAAGAAATGTTCGATACAATGGTTTCTGGTCATTGGATTGAATTCTTTTTTTTCCCCCTTTGATTCCATGAAATTCCAAAGATATCTTTTAGGGTTTGTTTAATACCGTGAAGTCCCGCCTCTGAGCACCCCTCAACCTGCTGCAGATGTGCTGCTTCCACCACATGCAGTTCAGATGTGACAGGCTGTTCCCTGGTCCTCTGAGCAAGAGGAGCAGGAGGAGGGGGGACACAGAAGAGATCTCCTCACGGAGGTTGCATCTCCAGGAAGTTCAAAGCAGGTGGGAGATGCCATGCCACATCCGAGCTTTCTCTGGGGATGCTGCTTCTCCCATGCACTGCCTCGCCGTAGCACTCGTACCACAGCCCCTGACAAAAGCCCAGGTGGTCTTTGTGGCTAGCAGAATTGCTCCTGCTGCCAGCAGGGATGCTCCTCGAGACAGACGAGGAGAGGCTGACCCGGGGAGCTGAGCCGGGAGGGATGTTCTGCGTCTCGTGCCCCTCGAGCATTCTCAAAAGCGCCTGCCGTGGAGGACAATTCAGGAGTCCCCCCGGGCCAGCAAAAGAGAGATGAGAAGGAAGAGATGATGGCCACGAAAAAAGCTCATGGTCTGTCAATCTTGAACTCCTCGAGACCAATCCTCAGCCCTCCCACCTAGCCCGGCCCCGCCGCCTCCGCGGCGCAGAGCTCCGAACGCCGCCCCGCTGCCACCGCTCTCGCCGGCCCTCCGGATCCAGCCCGCACCGACGAGAGCCCGAGAGGCGTCGGCGCCCCGGTACAGTACCCGGGCTTAGTTGGATGAGGAGGACCGTGGACGGAGACGAGAACAGTGGACGGAGACGAAGACAGAGGAGGGAGAGGAGGCGGGGAGGAGGCGGCCCGGCCGGAGCAGAGACGGGGCTATCGGAGGCAGCGAGAAGCCGGGCGGCGGATGGGCGCTTTCGGCGCCAGCGGAGAGCGGGACTGGCGGCACTGGCCGCGGTTCTGCTCGGTGCGCAAGGCTGGCGCCCGGCGACCGGGGGGCCGCGGCTGGAGTTGCCGTGCAGGTCCCTCTCCTGGCCTGTCCCGGGGATCATCCCTACTGGTAACAGGAGCACTTCTGCTGGTGATAAAGACCACCTGGTCTTTTGTCAGGGGATGTGGCACGAGTGCTGCGGAGAGGCCTTGCATGGGAGAAGCACCTTCCCCAGAGAAAGCTCGGACGTGGCATGGCATCTCCCACCTTCTTTGGACTTTCTGGCGATGTGGCCTCTGTGAGGAGAGCTCTTCTGTGTCCCTCCTCCTGCTCCTCTTACTCAGAGGACCAGGGAACAGCCTGTCACATCTGAACTGGATGTGCTGGAACCAGCATATCTGCAGCAGGTTGACGGGCACTCTGAGGCACAGTCCAAAGGTTCATTCCCTTTCCCATTGCTCTCAACTCAGGAAAAGGACATGAAGGACCACCAGGGAAGGGCGTGGTCCATTCCCATGTGCACTGGCTTCTCATCCAGCCCACAGAAGTTCTTTAGCCTTCCCTGGAGAGACACGGATGGACTAGGGCGGGTGAAGAGACTTGAAGAGACAAGTCTTGAGCACACACCTGGTGGTGGTGTGGGGAGATGACCCTGAGCAAGTACAATTGCCATCAGCCTCATGGGGGAGCCTTGAAGTTCTGTGGGACAAAGAGTGTCTGGTGTCACTTTGAATTTACGGTACTAAACCCTGGCAAAGCCCCTGGATGCAGCTCTGGGATGTGCTTCTGTGGACAGAGCTCCCTGTGCCCATCCCTCAGGCCGTGGGGCTTCTCAGATAGTGGCAGAGCAAGTGGCACCTCACAAGGGTTGAGATGTATCCAGGCTCCGGGCGTGGCAGCAGGAGCCCCAGGAGATACTGCCCCTGCTGCCATGAACTGTCTGTCTGGGTGTGTGCAAGGGAAGGACTCGTGTGTCTGAAAACCCTTGTGTGAGCGAGCAGTGAGCCCCCGCCAGGGCACCACTGACTCTTGGCCAGCTGGCCATCCACCACGATCCCAGAGGCCATTTTCCAGCACTGCTATGCAACATGTCATTCCCAGTCTGTCCGTACAACCGAGGTTGCCCCATCCCAGGGAGAGAATCTGGCACTTCCCCTCGTTGAACTTCCTCTGGTGGATGATTGCGCAAACCTCTAATTTGAGGTCTCTCTGTACTGCCTCCCTCTTCCATGAGGCCCTAGAGTGTCCCAATGGCCCTTTGATTCCAGGGGAATCTGCAGTGTTCAGTGGTCCAGGTGTTACGTGAAGCCCCCTCTTGTCACAATGGCACTAAAATGAGAGAGGATCTCTTTTCTAAACGACTTAGTACATCAGAAGCTTTATCTTAGATAAAAATGATATCCTAATTCTTTTAAGACTTCAGTTATTTTTAGGAGAGAGAATGTAGATAACACATGGAAACGAATAGAGAGTATATCGTATGCCCATCTTCAAGAAATCAGCTTACGTGCCGCTGAAATGTTCTTCAATAAGAGATCGTTCTGTTAAGAAGAAAGTCAATTAAATATTGTTTAAGCAAATGGGAAGTTCTAAGACATATGTCTTAGCTGGTCCTAGAACATTTAATTTAGGAGTTCGAGGTCGGATAGATCAAGCAGAGAGGCTACGAGGCCTGATTAGCGAGAAGACCACTCTCCGAACATGACTGCCCCCCCCCGAAGAAATGGACGCTAGATGGCAGTCTTGCTCCACGAATAAAACCCAAGATGCTATATGACCTCAAAATCATAACCTAATTCTCCACTGCTGGGGAAGGGGGAAGGGGTCTCTCAAGCGTCACTGTATTTATATTCCGAAATTTATACTAGATGTTTGATCCATGCATGGCAGAGTACCCCATGTATTCCCAGCTGACATATTAAAGAAATGTTCGATACAATGGTTTCTGGTCATTGGATTGAATTCTTTTTTTTCCCCCTTTGATTCCATGAAATTCCAAAGATATCTTTTAGGGTTTGTTTAATACCGTGAAGTCCCGCCTCTGAGCACCCCTCAACCTGCTGCAGATGTGCTGCTTCCACCACATGCAGTTCAGATGTGACAGGCTGTTCCCTGGTCCTCTGAGCAAGAGGAGCAGGAGGAGGGGGGACACAGAAGAGATCTCCTCACGGAGGTTGCATCTCCAGGAAGTTCAAAGCAGGTGGGAGATGCCATGCCACATCCGAGCTTTCTCTGGGGATGCTGCTTCTCCCATGCACTGCCTCGCCGTAGCACTCGTACCACAGCCCCTGACAAAAGCCCAGGTGGTCTTTGTGGCTAGCAGAATTGCTCCTGCTGCCAGCAGGGATGCTCCTCGAGACAGACGAGGAGAGGCTGACCCGGGGAGCTGAGCCGGGAGGGATGTTCTGCGTCTCGTGCCCCTCGAGCATTCTCAAAAGCGCCTGCCGTGGAGGACAATTCAGGAGTCCCCCCGGGCCAGCAAAAGAGAGATGAGAAGGAAGAGATGATGGCCACGAAAAAAGCTCATGGTCTGTCAATCTTGAACTCCTCGAGACCAATCCTCAGCCCTCCCACCTAGCCCGGCCCCGCCGCCTCCGCGGCGCAGAGCTCCGAACGCCGCCCCGCTGCCGCCGCTCTCGCCGGCCCTCCGGATCCAGCCCGCACCGACGAGAGCCCGAGAGGCGTCGGCACCCCGGTACAGTACCCGGGCTTAGTTGGATGAGGAGGACCGTGGACGGAGACGAGAACAGTGGACGGAGACGAAGACAGAGGAGGGAGAGGAGGCGGGGAGGAGGCGGCCCGGCCGGAGCAGAGACGGGGCTATCGGAGGCAGCGAGAAGCCGGGAGGCGGATGGGCGCTTTCGGCGCCAGCGGAGAGCGGGACTGGCGGCGCTGGCCGCGGTTCTGCTCGGTGCGCAAGGCTGGCGCCCGGCGACCGGGGGGCCGCGGCTGGAGTTGCCGTGCAGGTCCCTCTCCTGGCCTGTCCCGGGGATCATCCCTACTGGTAACAGGAGCACTTCTGCTGGTGATAAAGACCACCTGGTCTTTTGTCAGGGGATGTGGCACGAGTGCTGCGGAGAGGCCTTGCATTGGAGAAGCACCTTCCCCAGAGAAAGCTCGGACGTGGCATGGCATCTCCCACCTTCTTTGGACTTTCTGGCGATGTGGCCTCTGTGAGGAGAGCTCTTCTGTGTCCCTCCTCCTGCTCCTCTTACTCAGAGGACCAGGGAACAGCCTGTCACATCTGAACTGGATGTGCTGGAACCAGCATATCTGCAGCAGGTTGACGGGCACTCTGAGGCACAGTCCAAAGGTTCATTCCCTTTCCCATTGCTCTCAACTCAGGAAAAGGACATGAAGGACCACCAGGGAAGGGCGTGGTCCATTCCCATGTGCACTGGCTTCTCATCCAGCCCACAGAAGTTCTTTAGCCTTCCCTGGAGAGACACGGATGGACTAGGGCGGGTGAAGAGACTTGAAGAGACAAGTCTTGAGCACACACCTGGTGGTGGTGTGGGGAGATGACCCTGAGCAAGTACAATTGCCATCAGCCTCATGGGGGAGCCTTGAAGTTCTGTGGGACAAAGAGTGTCTGGTGTCACTTTGAATTTACGGTACTAAACCCTGGCAAAGCCCCTGGATGCAGTTCTGGGATGTGCTTCTGTGGACAGAGCTCCCTGTGCCCATCCCTCAGGCCGTGGGGCTTCTCAGATAGTGGCAGAGCAAGTGGCACCTCACAAGGGTTGAGATGTATCCAGGCTCCGGGCGTGGCAGCAGGAGCCCCAGGAGATACTGCCCCTGCTGCCATGAACTGTCTGTCTGGGTGTGTGCAAGGGAAGGACTCGTGTGTCTGAAAACCCTTGTGTGAGCGAGCAGTGAGCCCCCGCCAGGGCACCACTGACTCTTGGCCAGCTGGCCATCCACCACGATCCCAGAGGCCATTTTCCAGCACTGCTATGCAACATGTCATTCCCAGTCTGTCCGTACAACCGAGGTTGCCCCATCCCAGGGAGAGAATCTGGCACTTCCCCTCGTTGAACTTCCTCTGGTGGATGATTGCGCAAACCTCTAATTTGAGGTCTCTCTGTACTGCCTCCCTCTTCCATGAGGCCCTAGAGTGTCCCAATGGCCCTTTGATTCCAGGGGAATCTGCAGTGTTCAGTGGTCCAGGTGTTACGTGAAGCCCCCTCTTGTCACAATGGCACTAAAATGAGAGAGGATCTCTTTTCTAAACGACTTAGTACATCAGAAGCTTTATCTTAGATAAAAATGATATCCTAATTCTTTTAAGACTTCAGTTATTTTTAGGAGAGAGAATGTAGATAACACATGGAAACGAATAGAGAGTATATCGTATGCCCATCTTCAAGAAATCAGCTTACGTGCCGCTGAAATGTTCTTCAATAAGAGATCGTTCTGTTAAGAAGAAAGTCAATTAAATATTGTTTAAGCAAATGGGAAGTTCTAAGACATATGTCTTAGCTGGTCCTAGAACATTTAATTTAGGAGTTCGAGGTCGGATAGATCAAGCAGAGAGGCTACGAGGCCTGATTAGCGAGAAGACCACCCTCCGAACATGACTGCCCCCCCCCGAAGAAATGGACGCTAGATGGCAGTCTTGCTCCACGAATAAAACCCAAGATGCTATATGACCTCAAAATCATAACCTAATTCTCCACTGCTGGGGAAGGGGGAAGGGGTCTCTCAAGCGTCACTGTATTTATATTCCGAAATTTATACTAGATGTTTGATCCATGCATGGCAGAGTACCCCATGTATTCCCAGCTGACATATTAAAGAAATGTTCGATACAATGGTTTCTGGTCATTGGATTGAATTCTTTTTTTTCCCCCTTTGATTCCATGAAATTCCAAAGATATCTTTTAGGGTTTGTTTAATACCGTGAAGTCCCGCCTCTGAGCACCCCTCAACCTGCTGCAGATGTGCTGCTTCCACCACATGCAGTTCAGATGTGACAGGCTGTTCCCTGGTCCTCTGAGCAAGAGGAGCAGGAGGAGGGGGGACACAGAAGAGATCTCCTCACGGAGGTTGCATCTCCAGGAAGTTCAAAGCAGGTGGGAGATGCCATGCCACATCCGAGCTTTCTCTGGGGATGCTGCTTCTCCCATGCACTGCCTCGCCGTAGCACTCGTACCACAGCCCCTGACAAAAGCCCAGGTGGTCTTTGTGGCTAGCAGAATTGCTCCTGCTGCCAGCAGGGATGCTCCTCGAGACAGACGAGGAGAGGCTGACCCGGGGAGCTGAGCCGGGAGGGATGTTCTGCGTCTCGTGCCCCTCGAGCATTCTCAAAAGCGCCTGCCGTGGAGGACAATTCAGGAGTCCCCCCGGGCCAGCAAAAGAGAGATGAGAAGGAAGAGATGATGGCCACGAAAAAAGCTCATGGTCTGTCAATCTTGAACTCCTCGAGACCAATCCTCAGCCCTCCCACCTAGCCCGGCCCCGCCGCCTCCGCGGCGCAGAGCTCCGAACGCCGCCCCGCTGCCGCCGCTCTCGCCGGCCCTCCGGATCCAGCCCGCACCGACGAGAGCCCGAGAGGCGTCGGCACCCCGGTACAGTACCCGGGCTTAGTTGGATGAGGAGGACCGTGGACGGAGACGAGAACAGTGGACGGAGACGAAGACAGAGGAGGGAGAGGAGGCGGGGAGGAGGCGGCCCGGCCGGAGCAGAGACGGGGCTATCGGAGGCAGCGAGAAGCCGGGAGGCGGATGGGCGCTTTCGGCGCCAGCGGAGAGCGGGACTGGCGGCGCTGGCCGCGGTTCTGCTCGGTGCGCAAGGCTGGCGCCCGGCGACCGGGGGGCCGCGGCTGGAGTTGCCGTGCAGGTCCCTCTCCTGGCCTGTCCCGGGGATCATCCCTACTGGTAACAGGAGCACTTCTGCTGGTGATAAAGACCACCTGGTCTTTTGTCAGGGGATGTGGCACGAGTGCTGCGGAGAGGCCTTGCATGGGAGAAGCACCTTCCCCAGAGAAAGCTCGGACGTGGCATGGCATCTCCCACCTTCTTTGGACTTTCTGGCGATGTGGCCTCTGTGAGGAGAGCTCTTCTGTGTCCCTCCTCCTGCTCCTCTTACTCAGAGGACCAGGGAACAGCCTGTCACATCTGAACTGGATGTGCTGGAACCAGCATATCTGCAGCAGGTTGACGGGCACTCTGAGGCACAGTCCAAAGGTTCATTCCCTTTCCCATTGCTCTCAACTCAGGAAAAGGACATGAAGGACCACCAGGGAAGGGCGTGGTCCATTCCCATGTGCACTGGCTTCTCATCCAGCCCACAGAAGTTCTTTAGCCTTCCCTGGAGAGACACGGATGGACTAGGGCGGGTGAAGAGACTTGAAGAGACAAGTCTTGAGCACACACCTGGTGGTGGTGTGGGGAGATGACCCTGAGCAAGTACAATTGCCATCAGCCTCATGGGGGAGCCTTGAAGTTCTGTGGGACAAAGAGTGTCTGGTGTCACTTTGAATTTACGGTACTAAACCCTGGCAAAGCCCCTGGATGCAGTTCTGGGATGTGCTTCTGTGGACAGAGCTCCCTGTGCCCATCCCTCAGGCCGTGGGGCTTCTCAGATAGTGGCAGAGCAAGTGGCACCTCACAAGGGTTGAGATGTATCCAGGCTCCGGGCGTGGCAGCAGGAGCCCCAGGAGATACTGCCCCTGCTGCCATGAACTGTCTGTCTGGGTGTGTGCAAGGGAAGGACTCGTGTGTCTGAAAACCCTTGTGTGAGCGAGCAGTGAGCCCCCGCCAGGGCACCACTGACTCTTGGCCAGCTGGCCATCCACCACGATCCCAGAGGCCATTTTCCAGCACTGCTATGCAACATGTCATTCCCAGTCTGTCCGTACAACCGAGGTTGCCCCATCCCAGGGAGAGAATCTGGCACTTCCCCTCGTTGAACTTCCTCTGGTGGATGATTGCGCAAACCTCTAATTTGAGGTCTCTCTGTACTGCCTCCCTCTTCCATGAGGCCCTAGAGTGTCCCAATGGCCCTTTGATTCCAGGGGAATCTGCAGTGTTCAGTGGTCCAGGTGTTACGTGAAGCCCCCTCTTGTCACAATGGCACTAAAATGAGAGAGGATCTCTTTTCTAAACGACTTAGTACATCAGAAGCTTTATCTTAGATAAAAATGATATCCTAATTCTTTTAAGACTTCAGTTATTTTTAGGAGAGAGAATGTAGATAACACATGGAAACGAATAGAGAGTATATCGTATGCCCATCTTCAAGAAATCAGCTTACGTGCCGCTGAAATGTTCTTCAATAAGAGATCGTTCTGTTAAGAAGAAAGTCAATTAAATATTGTTTAAGCAAATGGGAAGTTCTAAGACATATGTCTTAGCTGGTCCTAGAACATTTAATTTAGGAGTTCGAGGTCGGATAGATCAAGCAGAGAGGCTACGAGGCCTGATTAGCGAGAAGACCACCCTCCGAACATGACTGCCCCCCCCCGAAGAAATGGACGCTAGATGGCAGTCTTGCTCCACGAATAAAACCCAAGATGCTATATGACCTCAAAATCATAACCTAATTCTCCACTGCTGGGGAAGGGGGAAGGGGTCTCTCAAGCGTCACTGTATTTATATTCCGAAATTTATACTAGATGTTTGATCCATGCATGGCAGAGTACCCCATGTATTCCCAGCTGACATATTAAAGAAATGTTCGATACAATGGTTTCTGGTCATTGGATTGAATTCTTTTTTTTCCCCCTTTGATTCCATGAAATTCCAAAGATATCTTTTAGGGTTTGTTTAATACCGTGAAGTCCCGCCTCTGAGCACCCCTCAACCTGCTGCAGATGTGCTGCTTCCACCACATGCAGTTCAGATGTGACAGGCTGTTCCCTGGTCCTCTGAGCAAGAGGAGCAGGAGGAGGGGGGACACAGAAGAGATCTCCTCACGGAGGTTGCATCTCCAGGAAGTTCAAAGCAGGTGGGAGATGCCATGCCACATCCGAGCTTTCTCTGGGGATGCTGCTTCTCCCATGCACTGCCTCGCCGTAGCACTCGTACCACAGCCCCTGACAAAAGCCCAGGTGGTCTTTGTGGCTAGCAGAATTGCTCCTGCTGCCAGCAGGGATGCTCCTCGAGACAGACGAGGAGAGGCTGACCCGGGGAGCTGAGCCGGGAGGGATGTTCTGCGTCTCGTGCCCCTCGAGCATTCTCAAAAGCGCCTGCCGTGGAGGACAATTCAGGAGTCCCCCCGGGCCAGCAAAAGAGAGATGAGAAGGAAGAGATGATGGCCACGAAAAAAGCTCATGGTCTGTCAATCTTGAACTCCTCGAGACCAATCCTCAGCCCTCCCACCTAGCCCGGCCCCGCCGCCTCCGCGGCGCAGAGCTCCGAACGCCGCCCCGCTGCCGCCGCTCTCGCCGGCCCTCCGGATCCAGCCCGCACCGACGAGAGCCCGAGAGGCGTCGGCGCCCCGGTACAGTACCCGGGCTTAGTTGGATGAGGAGGACCGTGGACGGAGACGAGAACAGTGGACGGAGACGAAGACAGAGGAGGGAGAGGAGGCGGGGAGGAGGCGGCCCGGCCGGAGCAGAGACGGGGCTATCGGAGGCAGCGAGAAGCCGGGCGGCGGATGGGCGCTTTCGGCGCCAGCGGAGAGCGGGACTGGCGGCGCTGTCCGCGGTTCTGCTCGGTGCGCAAGGCTGGCGCCCGGCGACCGGGGGGCCGCGGCTGGAGTTGCCGTGCAGGTCCCTCTCCTGGCCTGTCCCGGGGATCATCCCTACTGGTAACAGGAGCACTTCTGCTGGTGATAAAGACCACCTGGTCTTTTGTCAGGGGATGTGGCACGAGTGCTGCGGAGAGGCCTTGCATGGGAGAAGCACCTTCCCCAGAGAAAGCTCGGACGTGGCATGGCATCTCCCACCTTCTTTGGACTTTCTGGCGATGTGGCCTCTGTGAGGAGAGCTCTTCTGTGTCCCTCCTCCTGCTCCTCTTACTCAGAGGACCAGGGAACAGCCTGTCACATCTGAACTGGATGTGCTGGAACCAGCATATCTGCAGCAGGTTGACGGGCACTCTGAGGCACAGTCCAAAGGTTCATTCCCTTTCCCATTGCTCTCAACTCAGGAAAAGGACATGAAGGACCACCAGGGAAGGGCGTGGTCCATTCCCATGTGCACTGGCTTCTCATCCAGCCCACAGAAGTTCTTTAGCCTTCCCTGGAGAGACACGGATGGACTAGGGCGGGTGAAGAGACTTGAAGAGACAAGTCTTGAGCACACACCTGGTGGTGGTGTGGGGAGATGACCCTGAGCAAGTACAATTGCCATCAGCCTCATGGGGGAGCCTTGAAGTTCTGTGGGACAAAGAGTGTCTGGTGTCACTTTGAATTTACGGTACTAAACCCTGGCAAAGCCCCTGGATGCAGCTCTGGGATGTGCTTCTGTGGACAGAGCTCCCTGTGCCCATCCCTCAGGCCGTGGGGCTTCTCAGATAGTGGCAGAGCAAGTGGCACCTCACAAGGGTTGAGATGTATCCAGGCTCCGGGCGTGGCAGCAGGAGCCCCAGGAGATACTGCCCCTGCTGCCATGAACTGTCTGTCTGGGTGTGTGCAAGGGAAGGACTCGTGTGTCTGAAAACCCTTGTGTGAGCGAGCAGTGAGCCCCCGCCAGGGCACCACTGACTCTTGGCCAGCTGGCCATCCACCACGATCCCAGAGGCCATTTTCCAGCACTGCTATGCAACATGTCATTCCCAGTCTGTCCGTACAACCGAGGTTGCCCCATCCCAGGGAGAGAATCTGGCACTTCCCCTCGTTGAACTTCCTCTGGTGGATGATTGCGCAAACCTCTAATTTGAGGTCTCTCTGTACTGCCTCCCTCTTCCATGAGGCCCTAGAGTGTCCCAATGGCCCTTTGATTCCAGGGGAATCTGCAGTGTTCAGTGGTCCAGGTGTTACGTGAAGCCCCCTCTTGTCACAATGGCACTAAAATGAGAGAGGATCTCTTTTCTAAACGACTTAGTACATCAGAAGCTTTATCTTAGATAAAAATGATATCCTAATTCTTTTAAGACTTCAGTTATTTTTAGGAGAGAGAATGTAGATAACACATGGAAACGAATAGAGAGTATATCGTATGCCCATCTTCAAGAAATCAGCTTACGTGCCGCTGAAATGTTCTTCAATAAGAGATTGTTCTGTTAAGAAGAAAGTCAATTAAATATTGTTTAAGCAAATGGGAAGTTCTAAGACATATGTCTTAGCTGGTCCTAGAACATTTAATTTAGGAGTTCGAGGTCGGATAGATCAAGCAGAGAGGCTACGAGGCCTGATTAGCGAGAAGACCACTCTCCGAACATGACTGCCCCCCCCCGAAGAAATGGACGCTAGATGGCAGTCTTGCTCCACGAATAAAACCCAAGATGCTATATGACCTCAAAATCATAACCTAATTCTCCACTGCTGGGGAAGGGGGAAGGGGTCTCTCAAGCGTCACTGTATTTATATTCCGAAATTTATACTAGATGTTTGATCCATGCATGGCAGAGTACCCCATGTATTCCCAGCTGACATATTAAAGAAATGTTCGATACAATGGTTTCTGGTCATTGGATTGAATTCTTTTTTTTCCCCCTTTGATTCCATGAAATTCCAAAGATATCTTTTAGGGTTTGTTTAATACCGTGAAGTCCCGCCTCTGAGCGCCCCTCAACCTGCTGCAGATGTGCTGCTTCCACCACATGCAGTTCAGATGTGACAGGCTGTTCCCTGGTCCTCTGAGCAAGAGGAGCAGGAGGAGGGGGGACACAGAAGAGATCTCCTCACGGAGGTTGCATCTCCAGGAAGTTCAAAGCAGGTGGGAGATGCCATGCCACATCCGAGCTTTCTCTGGGGATGCTGCTTCTCCCATGCACTGCCTCCCCGTAGCACTCGTACCACAGCCCCTGACAAAAGCCCAGGTGGTCTTTGTGGCTAGCAGAATTGCTCCTGCTGCCAGCAGGGATGCTCCTCGAGACAGACGAGGAGAGGCTGACCCGGGGAGCTGAGCCGGGAGGGATGTTCTGCGTCTCGTGCCCCTCGAGCATTCTCAAAAGCGCCTGCCGTGGAGGACAATTCAGGAGTCCCCCCGGGCCAGCAAAAGAGAGATGAGAAGGAAGAGATGATGGCCACGAAAAAAGCTCATGGTCTGTCAATCTTGAACTCCTCGAGACCAATCCTCAGCCCTCCCACCTAGCCCGGCCCCGCCGCCTCCGCGGCGCAGAGCTCCGAACGCCGCCCCGCTGCCGCCGCTCTCGCCGGCCCTCCGGATCCAGCCCGCACCGACGAGAGCCCGAGAGGCGTCGGCGCCCCGGTACAGTACCCGGGCTGAGTTGGATGAGGAGGACCGTGGACGGAGACGAGAACAGTGGACGGAGACGAAGACAGAGGAGGGAGAGGAGGCGGGGAGGAGGCGGCCCGGCCGGAGCAGAGACGGGGCTATCGGAGGCAGCGAGAAGCCGGGCGGCGGATGGGCGCTTTCGGCGCCAGCGGAGAGCGGGACTGGCGGCGCTGGCCGCGGTTCTGCTCGGTGCGCAAGGCTGGCGCCCGGCGACCGGGGGGCCGCGGCTGGAGTTGCCGTGCAGGTCCCTCTCCTGGCCTGTCCCGGGGATCATCCCTACTGGTAACAGGAGCACTTCTGCTGGTGATAAAGACCACCTGGTCTTTTGTCAGGGGATGTGGCACGAGTGCTGCGGAGAGGCCTTGCATGGGAGAAGCACCTTCCCCAGAGAAAGCTCGGACGTGGCATGGCATCTCCCACCTTCTTTGGACTTTCTGGCGATGTGGCCTCTGTGAGGAGAGCTCTTCTGTGTCCCTCCTCCTGCTCCTCTTACTCAGAGGACCAGGGAACAGCCTGTCACATCTGAACTGGATGTGCTGGAACCAGCATATCTGCAGCAGGTTGACGGGCACTCTGAGGCACAGTCCAAAGGTTCATTCCCTTTCCCATTGCTCTCAACTCAGGAAAAGGACATGAAGGACCACCAGGGAAGGGCGTGGTCCATTCCCATGTGCACTGGCTTCTCATCCAGCCCACAGAAGTTCTTTAGCCTTCCCTGGAGAGACACGGATGGACTAGGGCGGGTGAAGAGACTTGAAGAGACAAGTCTTGAGCACACACCTGGTGGTGGTGTGGGGAGATGACCCTGAGCAAGTACAATTGCCATCAGCCTCATGGGGGAGCCTTGAAGTTCTGTGGGACAAAGAGTGTCTGGTGTCACTTTGAATTTACGGTACTAAACCCTGGCAAAGCCCCTGGATGCAGCTCTGGGATGTGCTTCTGTGGACAGAGCTCCCTGTGCCCATCCCTCAGGCCGTGGGGCTTCTCAGATAGTGGCAGAGCAAGTGGCACCTCACAAGGGTTGAGATGTATCCAGGCTCCGGGCGTGGCAGCAGGAGCCCCAGGAGATACTGCCCCTGCTGCCATGAACTGTCTGTCTGGGTGTGTGCAAGGGAAGGACTCGTGTGTCTGAAAACCCTTGTGTGAGCGAGCAGTGAGCCCCCGCCAGGGCACCACTGACTCTTGGCCAGCTGGCCATCCACCACGATCCCAGAGGCCATTTTCCAGCACTGCTATGCAACATGTCATTCCCAGTCTGTCCGTACAACCGAGGTTGCCCCATCCCAGGGAGAGAATCTGGCACTTCCCCTCGTTGAACTTCCTCTGGTGGATGATTGCGCAAACCTCTAATTTGAGGTCTCTCTGTACTGCCTCCCTCTTCCATGAGGCCCTAGAGTGTCCCAATGGCCCTTTGATTCCAGGGGAATCTGCAGTGTTCAGTGGTCCAGGTGTTACGTGAAGCCCCCTCTTGTCACAATGGCACTAAAATGAGAGAGGATCTCTTTTCTAAACGACTTAGTACATCAGAAGCTTTATCTTAGATAAAAATGATATCCTAATTCTTTTAAGACTTCAGTTATTTTTAGGAGAGAGAATGTAGATAACACATGGAAACGAATAGAGAGTATATCGTATGCCCATCTTCAAGAAATCAGCTTACGTGCCGCTGAAATGTTCTTCAATAAGAGATTGTTCTGTTAAGAAGAAAGTCAATTAAATATTGTTTAAGCAAATGGGAAGTTCTAAGACATATGTCTTAGCTGGTCCTAGAACATTTAATTTAGGAGTTCGAGGTCGGATAGATCAAGCAGAGAGGCTACGAGGCCTGATTAGCGAGAAGACCACTCTCCGAACATGACTGCCCCCCCCCCGAAGAAATGGACGCTAGATGGCAGTCTTGCTCCACGAATAAAACCCAAGATGCTATATGACCTCAAAATCATAACCTAATTCTCCACTGCTGGGGAAGGGGGAAGGGGTCTCTCAAGCGTCACTGTATTTATATTCCGAAATTTATACTAGATGTTTGATCCATGCATGGCAGAGTACCCCATGTATTCCCAGCTGACATATTAAAGAAATGTTCGATACAATGGTTTCTGGTCATTGGATTGAATTCTTTTTTTTCCCCCTTTGATTCCATGAAATTCCAAAGATATCTTTTAGGGTTTGTTTAATACCGTGAAGTCCCGCCTCTGAGCACCCCTCAACCTGCTGCAGATGTGCTGCTTCCACCACATGCAGTTCAGATGTGACAGGCTGTTCCCTGGTCCTCTGAGCAAGAGGAGCAGGAGGAGGGGGGACACAGAAGAGATCTCCTCACGGAGGTTGCATCTCCAGGAAGTTCAAAGCAGGTGGGAGATGCCATGCCACATCCGAGCTTTCTCTGGGGATGCTGCTTCTCCCATGCACTGCCTCGCCGTAGCACTCGTACCACAGCCCCTGACAAAAGCCCAGGTGGTCTTTGTGGCTAGCAGAATTGCTCCTGCTGCCAGCAGGGATGCTCCTCGAGACAGACGAGGAGAGGCTGACCCGGGGAGCTGAGCCGGGAGGGATGTTCTGCGTCTCGTGCCCCTCGAGCATTCTCAAAAGCGCCTGCCGTGGAGGACAATTCAGGAGTCCCCCCGGGCCAGCAAAAGAGAGATGAGAAGGAAGAGATGATGGCCACGAAAAAAGCTCATGGTCTGTCAATCTTGAACTCCTCGAGACCAATCCTCAGCCCTCCCACCTAGCCCGGTCCCGCCGCCTCCGCGGCGCAGAGCTCCGAACGCCGCCCCGCTGCCGCCGCTCTCGCCGGCCCTCCGGATCCAGCCCGCACCGACGAGAGCCCGAGAGGCGTCGGCGCCCCGGTACAGTACCCGGGCTGAGTTGGATGAGGAGGACCGTGGACGGAGACGAGAACAGTGGACGGAGACGAAGACAGAGGAGGGAGAGGAGGCGGGGAGGAGGCGGCCCGGCCGGAGCAGAGACGGGGCTATCGGAGGCAGCGAGAAGCCGGGCGGCGGATGGGCGCTTTCGGCGCCAGCGGAGAGCGGGACTGGCGGCGCTGTCCGCGGTTCTGCTCGGTGCGCAAGGCTGGCGCCCGGCGACCGGGGGGCCGCGGCTGGAGTTGCCGTGCAGGTCCCTCTCCTGGCCTGTCCCGGGGATCATCCCTACTGGTAACAGGAGCACTTCTGCTGGTGATAAAGACCACCTGGTCTTTTGTCAGGGGATGTGGCACGAGTGCTGCGGAGAGGCCTTGCATGGGAGAAGCACCTTCCCCAGAGAAAGCTCGGACGTGGCATGGCATCTCCCACCTTCTTTGGACTTTCTGGCGATGTGGCCTCTGTGAGGAGAGCTCTTCTGTGTCCCTCCTCCTGCTCCTCTTACTCAGAGGACCAGGGAACAGCCTGTCACATCTGAACTGGATGTGCTGGAACCAGCATATCTGCAGCAGGTTGACGGGCACTCTGAGGCACAGTCCAAAGGTTCATTCCCTTTCCCATTGCTCTCAACTCAGTAAAAGGACATGAAGGACCACCAGGGAAGGGCGTGGTCCATTCCCATGTGCACTGGCTTCTCATCCAGCCCACAGAAGTTCTTTAGCCTTCCCTGGAGAGACACGGATGGACTAGGGCGGGTGAAGAGACTTGAAGAGACAAGTCTTGAGCACACACCTGGTGGTGGTGTGGGGAGATGACCCTGAGCAAGTACAATTGCCATCAGCCTCATGGGGGAGCCTTGAAGTTCTGTGGGACAAAGAGTGTCTGGTGTCACTTTGAATTTACGGTACTAAACCCTGGCAAAGCCCCTGGATGCAGCTCTGGGATGTGCTTCTGTGGACAGAGCTCCCTGTGCCCATCCCTCAGGCCGTGGGGCTTCTCAGATAGTGGCAGAGCAAGTGGCACCTCACAAGGGTTGAGATGTATCCAGGCTCCGGGCGTGGCAGCAGGAGCCCCAGGAGATACTACCCCTGCTGCCATGAACTGTCTGTCTGGGTGTGTGCAAGGGAAGGACTCGTGTGTCTGAAAACCCTTGTGTGAGCGAGCAGTGAGCCCCCGCCAGGGCACCACTGACTCTTGGCCAGCTGGCCATCCACCACGATCCCAGAGGCCATTTTCCAGCACTGCTATGCAACATGTCATTCCCAGTCTGTCCGTACAACCGAGGTTGCCCCATCCCAGGGAGAGAATCTGGCACTTCCCCTCGTTGAACTTCCTCTGGTGGATGATTGCGCAAACCTCTAATTTGAGGTCTCTCTGTACTGCCTCCCTCTTCCATGAGGCCCTAGAGTGTCCCAATGGCCCTTTGATTCCAGGGGAATCTGCAGTGTTCAGTGGTCCAGGTGTTACGTGAAGCCCCCTCTTGTCACAATGGCACTAAAATGAGAGAGGATCTCTTTTCTAAACGACTTAGTACATCAGAAGCTTTATCTTAGATAAAAATGATATCCTAATTCTTTTAAGACTTCAGTTATTTTTAGGAGAGAGAATGTAGATAACACATGGAAACGAATAGAGAGTATATCGTATGCCCATCTTCAAGAAATCAGCTTACGTGCCGCTGAAATGTTCTTCAATAAGAGATTGTTCTGTTAAGAAGAAAGTCAATTAAATATTGTTTAAGCAAATGGGAAGTTCTAAGACATATGTCTTAGCTGGTCCTAGAACATTTAATTTAGGAGTTCGAGGTCGGATAGATCAAGCAGAGAGGCTACGAGGCCTGATTAGCGAGAAGACCACTCTCCGAACATGACTGCCCCCCCCCCGAAGAAATGGACGCTAGATGGCAGTCTTGCTCCACGAATAAAACCCAAGATGCTATATGACCTCAAAATCATAACCTAATTCTCCACTGCTGGGGAAGGGGGAAGGGGTCTCTCAAGCGTCACTGTATTTATATTCCGAAATTTATACTAGATGTTTGATCCATGCATGGCAGAGTACCCCATGTATTCCCAGCTGACATATTAAAGAAATGTTCGATACAATGGTTTCTGGTCATTGGATTGAATTCTTTTTTTTCCCCCTTTGATTCCATGAAATTCCAAAGATATCTTTTAGGGTTTGTTTAATACCGTGAAGTCCCGCCTCTGAGCACCCCTCAACCTGCTGCAGATGTGCTGCTTCCACCACATGCAGTTCAGATGTGACAGGCTGTTCCCTGGTCCTCTGAGCAAGAGGAGCAGGAGGAGGGGGGACACAGAAGAGATCTCCTCACGGAGGTTGCATCTCCAGGAAGTTCAAAGCAGGTGGGAGATGCCATGCCACATCCGAGCTTTCTCTGGGGATGCTGCTTCTCCCATGCACTGCCTCGCCGTAGCACTCGTACCACAGCCCCTGACAAAAGCCCAGGTGGTCTTTGTGGCTAGCAGAATTGCTCCTGCTGCCAGCAGGGATGCTCCTCGAGACAGACGAGGAGAGGCTGACCCGGGGAGCTGAGCCGGGAGGGATGTTCTGCGTCTCGTGCCCCTCGAGCATTCTCAAAAGCGCCTGCCGTGGAGGACAATTCAGGAGTCCCCCCGGGCCAGCAAAAGAGAGATGAGAAGGAAGAGATGATGGCCACGAAAAAAGCTCATGGTCTGTCAATCTTGAACTCCTCGAGACCAATCCTCAGCCCTCCCACCTAGCCCGGTCCCGCCGCCTCCGCGGCGCAGAGCTCCGAACGCCGCCCCGCTGCCGCCGCTCTCGCCGGCCCTCCGGATCCAGCCCGCACCGACGAGAGCCCGAGAGGCGTCGGCGCCCCGGTACAGTACCCGGGCTGAGTTGGATGAGGAGGACCGTGGACGGAGACGAGAACAGTGGACGGAGACGAAGACAGAGGAGGGAGAGGAGGCGGGGAGGAGGCGGCCCGGCCGGAGCAGAGACGGGGCTATCGGAGGCAGCGAGAAGCCGGGCGGCGGATGGGCGCTTTCGGCGCCAGCGGAGAGCGGGACTGGCGGCGCTGTCCGCGGTTCTGCTCGGTGCGCAAGGCTGGCGCCCGGCGACCGGGGGGCCGCGGCTGGAGTTGCCGTGCAGGTCCCTCTCCTGGCCTGTCCCGGGGATCATCCCTACTGGTAACAGGAGCACTTCTGCTGGTGATAAAGACCACCTGGTCTTTTGTCAGGGGATGTGGCACGAGTGCTGCGGAGAGGCCTTGCATGGGAGAAGCACCTTCCCCAGAGAAAGCTCGGACGTGGCATGGCATCTCCCACCTTCTTTGGACTTTCTGGCGATGTGGCCTCTGTGAGGAGAGCTCTTCTGTGTCCCTCCTCCTGCTCCTCTTACTCAGAGGACCAGGGAACAGCCTGTCACATCTGAACTGGATGTGCTGGAACCAGCATATCTGCAGCAGGTTGACGGGCACTCTGAGGCACAGTCCAAAGGTTCATTCCCTTTCCCATTGCTCTCAACTCAGGAAAAGGACATGAAGGACCACCAGGGAAGGGCGTGGTCCATTCCCATGTGCACTGGCTTCTCATCCAGCCCACAGAAGTTCTTTAGCCTTCCCTGGAGAGACACGGATGGACTAGGGCGGGTGAAGAGACTTGAAGAGACAAGTCTTGAGCACACACCTGGTGGTGGTGTGGGGAGATGACCCTGAGCAAGTACAATTGCCATCAGCCTCATGGGGGAGCCTTGAAGTTCTGTGGGACAAAGAGTGTCTGGTGTCACTTTGAATTTACGGTACTAAACCCTGGCAAAGCCCCTGGATGCAGCTCTGGGATGTGCTTCTGTGGACAGAGCTCCCTGTGCCCATCCCTCAGGCCGTGGGGCTTCTCAGATAGTGGCAGAGCAAGTGGCACCTCACAAGGGTTGAGATGTATCCAGGCTCCGGGCGTGGCAGCAGGAGCCCCAGGAGATACTGCCCCTGCTGCCATGAACTGTCTGTCTGGGTGTGTGCAAGGGAAGGACTCGTGTGTCTGAAAACCCTTGTGTGAGCGAGCAGTGAGCCCCCGCCAGGGCACCACTGACTCTTGGCCAGCTGGCCATCCACCACGATCCCAGAGGCCATTTTCCAGCACTGCTATGCAACATGTCATTCCCAGTCTGTCCGTACAACCGAGGTTGCCCCATCCCAGGGAGAGAATCTGGCACTTCCCCTCGTTGAACTTCCTCTGGTGGATGATTGCGCAAACCTCTAATTTGAGGTCTCTCTGTACTGCCTCCCTCTTCCATGAGGCCCTAGAGTGTCCCAATGGCCCTTTGATTCCAGGGGAATCTGCAGTGTTCAGTGGTCCAGGTGTTACGTGAAGCCCCCTCTTGTCACAATGGCACTAAAATGAGAGAGGATCTCTTTTCTAAACGACTTAGTACATCAGAAGCTTTATCTTAGATAAAAATGATATCCTAATTCTTTTAAGACTTCAGTTATTTTTAGGAGAGAGAATGTAGATAACACATGGAAACGAATAGAGAGTATATCGTATGCCCATCTTCAAGAAATCAGCTTACGTGCCGCTGAAATGTTCTTCAATAAGAGATTGTTCTGTTAAGAAGAAAGTCAATTAAATATTGTTTAAGCAAATGGGAAGTTCTAAGACATATGTCTTAGCTGGTCCTAGAACATTTAATTTAGGAGTTCGAGGTCGGATAGATCAAGCAGAGAGGCTACGAGGCCTGATTAGCGAGAAGACCACTCTCCGAACATGACTGCCCCCCCCCCGAAGAAATGGACGCTAGATGGCAGTCTTGCTCCACGAATAAAACCCAAGATGCTATATGACCTCAAAATCATAACCTAATTCTCCACTGCTGGGGAAGGGGGAAGGGGTCTCTCAAGCGTCACTGTATTTATATTCCGAAATTTATACTAGATGTTTGATCCATGCATGGCAGAGTACCCCATGTATTCCCAGCTGACATATTAAAGAAATGTTCGATACAATGGTTTCTGGTCATTGGATTGAATTCTTTTTTTTCCCCCTTTGATTCCATGAAATTCCAAAGATATCTTTTAGGGTTTGTTTAATACCGTGAAGTCCCGCCTCTGAGCACCCCTCAACCTGCTGCAGATATGCTGCTTCCACCACATGCAGTTCAGATGTGACAGGCTGTTCCCTGGTCCTCTGAGCAAGAGGAGCAGGAGGAGGGGGGACACAGAAGAGATCTCCTCACGGAGGTTGCATCTCCAGGAAGTTCAAAGCAGGTGGGAGATGCCATGCCACATCCGAGCTTTCTCTGGGGATGCTGCTTCTCCCATGCACTGCCTCGCCGTAGCACTCGTACCACAGCCCCTGACAAAAGCCCAGGTGGTCTTTGTGGCTAGCAGAATTGCTCCTGCTGCCAGCAGGGATGCTCCTCGAGACAGACGAGGAGAGGCTGACCCGGGGAGCTGAGCCGGGAGGGATGTTCTGCGTCTCGTGCCCCTCGAGCATTCTCAAAAGCGCCTGCCGTGGAGGACAATTCAGGAGTCCCCCCGGGCCAGCAAAAGAGAGATGAGAAGGAAGAGATGATGGCCACGAAAAAAGCTCATGGTCTGTCAATCTTGAACTCCTCGAGACCAATCCTCAGCCCTCCCACCTAGCCCGGCCCCGCCGCCTCCGCGGCGCAGAGCTCCGAACGCCGCCCCGCTGCCGCCGCTCTCGCCGGCCCTCCGGATCCAGCCCGCACCGACGAGAGCCCGAGAGGCGTCGGCGCCCCGGTACAGTACCCGGGCTGAGTTGGATGAGGAGGACCGTGGACGGAGACGAGAACAGTGGACGGAGACGAAGACAGAGGAGGGAGAGGAGGCGGGGAGGAGGCGGCCCGGCCGGAGCAGAGACGGGGTTATCGGAGGCAGCGAGAAGCCGGGCGGCGGATGGGCGCTTTCGGCGCCAGCGGAGAGCGGGACTGGCGGCGCTGGCCGCGGTTCTGCTCGGTGCGCAAGGCTGGCGCCCGGCGACCGGGGGGCCGCGGCTGGAGTTGCCGTGCAGGTCCCTCTCCTGGCCTGTCCCGGGGATCATCCCTACTGGTAACAGGAGCACTTCTGCTGGTGATAAAGACCACCTGGTCTTTTGTCAGGGGATGTGGCACGAGTGCTGCGGAGAGGCCTTGCATGGGAGAAGCACCTTCCCCAGAGAAAGCTCGGACGTGGCATGGCATCTCCCACCTTCTTTGGACTTTCTGGCGATGTGGCCTCTGTGAGGAGAGCTCTTCTGTGTCCCTCCTCCTGCTCCTCTTACTCAGAGGACCAGGGAACAGCCTGTCACATCTGAACTGGATGTGCTGGAACCAGCATATCTGCAGCAGGTTGACGGGCACTCTGAGGCACAGTCCAAAGGTTCATTCCCTTTCCCATTGCTCTCAACTCAGTAAAAGGACATGAAGGACCACCAGGGAAGGGCGTGGTCCATTCCCATGTGCACTGGCTTCTCATCCAGCCCACAGAAGTTCTTTAGCCTTCCCTGGAGAGACACGGATGGACTAGGGCGGGTGAAGAGACTTGAAGAGACAAGTCTTGAGCACACACCTGGTGGTGGTGTGGGGAGATGACCCTGAGCAAGTACAATTGCCATCAGCCTCATGGGGGAGCCTTGAAGTTCTGTGGGACAAAGAGTGTCTGGTGTCACTTTGAATTTACGGTACTAAACCCTGGCAAAGCCCCTGGATGCAGCTCTGGGATGTGCTTCTGTGGACAGAGCTCCCTGTGCCCATCCCTCAGGCCGTGGGGCTTCTCAGATAGTGGCAGAGCAAGTGGCACCTCACAAGGGTTGAGATGTATCCAGGCTCCGGGCGTGGCAGCAGGAGCCCCAGGAGATACTGCCCCTGCTGCCATGAACTGTCTGTCTGGGTGTGTGCAAGGGAAGGACTCGTGTGTCTGAAAACCCTTGTGTGAGCGAGCAGTGAGCCCCCGCCAGGGCACCACTGACTCTTGGCCAGCTGGCCATCCACCACGATCCCAGAGGCCATTTTCCAGCACTGCTATGCAACATGTCATTCCCAGTCTGTCCGTACAACCGAGGTTGCCCCATCCCAGGGAGAGAATCTGGCACTTCCCCTCGTTGAACTTCCTCTGGTGGATGATTGCGCAAACCTCTAATTTGAGGTCTCTCTGTACTGCCTCCCTCTTCCATGAGGCCCTAGAGTGTCCCAATGGCCCTTTGATTCCAGGGGAATCTGCAGTGTTCAGTGGTCCAGGTGTTACGTGAAGCCCCCTCTTGTCACAATGGCACTAAAATGAGAGAGGATCTCTTTTCTAAACGACTTAGTACATCAGAAGCTTTATCTTAGATAAAAATGATATCCTAATTCTTTTAAGACTTCAGTTATTTTTAGGAGAGAGAATGTAGATAACACATGGAAACGAATAGAGAGTATATCGTATGCCCATCTTCAAGAAATCAGCTTACGTGCCGCTGAAATGTTCTTCAATAAGAGATTGTTCTGTTAAGAAGAAAGTCAATTAAATATTGTTTAAGCAAATGGGAAGTTCTAAGACATATGTCTTAGCTGGTCCTAGAACATTTAATTTAGGAGTTCGAGGTCGGATAGATCAAGCAGAGAGGCTACGAGGCCTGATTAGCGAGAAGACCACTCTCCGAACATGACTGCCCCCCCCCGAAGAAATGGACGCTAGATGGCAGTCTTGCTCCACGAATAAAACCCAAGATGCTATATGACCTCAAAATCATAACCTAATTCTCCACTGCTGGGGAAGGGGGAAGGGGTCTCTCAAGCGTCACTGTATTTATATTCCGAAATTTATACTAGATGTTTGATCCATGCATGGCAGAGTACCCCATGTATTCCCAGCTGACATATTAAAGAAATGTTCGATACAATGGTTTCTGGTCATTGGATTGAATTCTTTTTTTTCCCCCTTTGATTCCATGAAATTCCAAAGATATCTTTTAGGGTTTGTTTAATACCGTGAAGTCCCGCCTCTGAGCACCCCTCAACCTGCTGCAGATGTGCTGCTTCCACCACATGCAGTTCAGATGTGACAGGCTGTTCCCTGGTCCTCTGAGCAAGAGGAGCAGGAGGAGGGGGGACACAGAAGAGATCTCCTCACGGAGGTTGCATCTCCAGGAAGTTCAAAGCAGGTGGGAGATGCCATGCCACATCCGAGCTTTCTCTGGGGATGCTGCTTCTCCCATGCACTGCCTCGCCGTAGCACTCGTACCACAGCCCCTGACAAAAGCCCAGGTGGTCTTTGTGGCTAGCAGAATTGCTCCTGCTGCCAGCAGGGATGCTCCTCGAGACAGACGAGGAGAGGCTGACCCGGGGAGCTGAGCCGGGAGGGATGTTCTGCGTCTCGTGCCCCTCGAGCATTCTCAAAAGCGCCTGCCGTGGAGGACAATTCAGGAGTCCCCCCGGGCCAGCAAAAGAGAGATGAGAAGGAAGAGATGATGGCCACGAAAAAAGCTCATGGTCTGTCAATCTTGAACTCCTCGAGACCAATCCTCAGCCCTCCCACCTAGCCCGGCCCCGCCGCCTCCGCGGCGCAGAGCTCCGAACGCCGCCCCGCTGCCGCCGCTCTCGCCGGCCCTCCGGATCCAGCCCGCACCGACGAGAGCCCGAGAGGCGTCGGCGCCCCGGTACAGTACCCGGGCTGAGTTGGATGAGGAGGACCGTGGACGGAGACGAGAACAGTGGACGGAGACGAAGACAGAGGAGGGAGAGGAGGCGGGGAGGAGGCGGCCCGGCCGGAGCAGAGACGGGGCTATCGGAGGCAGCGAGAAGCCGGGCGGCGGATGGGCGCTTTCGGCGCCAGCGGAGAGCGGGACTGGCGGCGCTGGCCGCGGTTCTGCTCGGTGCGCAAGGCTGGCGCCCGGCGACCGGGGGGCCGCGGCTGGAGTTGCCGTGCAGGTCCCTCTCCTGGCCTGTCCCGGGGATCATCCCTACTGGTAACAGGAGCACTTCTGCTGGTGATAAAGACCACCTGGTCTTTTGTCAGGGGATGTGGCACGAGTGCTGCGGAGAGGCCTTGCATGGGAGAAGCACCTTCCCCAGAGAAAGCTCGGACGTGGCATGGCATCTCCCACCTTCTTTGGACTTTCTGGCGATGTGGCCTCTGTGAGGAGAGCTCTTCTGTGTCCCTCCTCCTGCTCCTCTTACTCAGAGGACCAGGGAACAGCCTGTCACATCTGAACTGGATGTGCTGGAACCAGCATATCTGCAGCAGGTTGACGGGCACTCTGAGGCACAGTCCAAAGGTTCATTCCCTTTCCCATTGCTCTCAACTCAGGAAAAGGACATGAAGGACCACCAGGGAAGGGCGTGGTCCATTCCCATGTGCACTGGCTTCTCATCCAGCCCACAGAAGTTCTTTAGCCTTCCCTGGAGAGACACGGATGGACTAGGGCGGGTGAAGAGACTTGAAGAGACAAGTCTTGAGCACACACCTGGTGGTGGTGTGGGGAGATGACCCTGAGCAAGTACAATTGCCATCAGCCTCATGGGGGAGCCTTGAAGTTCTGTGGGACAAAGAGTGTCTGGTGTCACTTTGAATTTACGGTACTAAACCCTGGCAAAGCCCCTGGATGCAGCTCTGGATGTGCTTCTGTGGACAGAGCTCCCTGTGCCCATCCCTCAGGCCGTGGGGCTTCTCAGATAGTGGCAGAGCAAGTGGCACCTCACAAGGGTTGAGATGTATCCAGGCTCCGGGCGTGGCAGCAGGAGCCCCAGGAGATACTGCCCCTGCTGCCATGAACTGTCTGTCTGGGTGTGTGCAAGGGAAGGACTCGTGTGTCTGAAAACCCTTGTGTGAGCGAGCAGTGAGCCCCCGCCAGGGCACCACTGACTCTTGGCCAGCTGGCCATCCACCACGATCCCAGAGGCCATTTTCCAGCACTGCTATGCAACATGTCATTCCCAGTCTGTCCGTACAACCGAGGTTGCCCCATCCCAGGGAGAGAATCTGGCACTTCCCCTCGTTGAACTTCCTCTGGTGGATGATTGCGCAAACCTCTAATTTGAGGTCTCTCTGTACTGCCTCCCTCTTCCATGAGGCCCTAGAGTGTCCCAATGGCCCTTTGATTCCAGGGGAATCTGCAGTGTTCAGTGGTCCAGGTGTTACGTGAAGCCCCCTCTTGTCACAATGGCACTAAAATGAGAGAGGATCTCTTTTCTAAACGACTTAGTACATCAGAAGCTTTATCTTAGATAAAAATGATATCCTAATTCTTTTAAGACTTCAGTTATTTTTAGGAGAGAGAATGTAGATAACACATGGAAACGAATAGAGAGTATATCGTATGCCCATCTTCAAGAAATCAGCTTACGTGCCGCTGAAATGTTCTTCAATAAGAGATTGTTCTGTTAAGAAGAAAGTCAATTAAATATTGTTTAAGCAAATGGGAAGTTCTAAGACATATGTCTTAGCTGGTCCTAGAACATTTAATTTAGGAGTTCGAGGTCGGATAGATCAAGCAGAGAGGCTACGAGGCCTGATTAGCGAGAAGACCACTCTCCGAACATGACTGCCCCCCCCCGAAGAAATGGACGCTAGATGGCAGTCTTGCTCCACGAATAAAACCCAAGATGCTATATGACCTCAAAATCATAACCTAATTCTCCACTGCTGGGGAAGGGGGAAGGGGTCTCTCAAGCGTCACTGTATTTATATTCCGAAATTTATACTAGATGTTTGATCCATGCATGGCAGAGTACCCCATGTATTCCCAGCTGACATATTAAAGAAATGTTCGATACAATGGTTTCTGGTCATTGGATTGAATTCTTTTTTTTCCCCCTTTGATTCCATGAAATTCCAAAGATATCTTTTAGGGTTTGTTTAATACCGTGAAGTCCCGCCTCTGAGCACCCCTCAACCTGCTGCAGATGTGCTGCTTCCACCACATGCAGTTCAGATGTGACAGGCTGTTTCCCTGGTCCTCTGAGCAAGAGGAGCAGGAGGAGGGGGGACACAGAAGAGATCTCCTCACGGAGGTTGCATCTCCAGGAAGTTCAAAGCAGGTGGGAGATGCCATGCCACATCCGAGCTTTCTCTGGGGATGCTGCTTCTCCCATGCACTGCCTCGCCGTAGCACTCGTACCACAGCCCCTGACAAAAGCCCAGGTGGTCTTTGTGGCTAGCAGAATTGCTCCTGCTGCCAGCAGGGATGCTCCTCGAGACAGACGAGGAGAGGCTGACCCGGGGAGCTGAGCCGGGAGGGATGTTCTGCGTCTCGTGCCCCTCGAGCATTCTCAAAAGCGCCTGCCGTGGAGGACAATTCAGGAGTCCCCCCGGGCCAGCAAAAGAGAGATGAGAAGGAAGAGATGATGGCCACGAAAAAAGCTCATGGTCTGTCAATCTTGAACTCCTCGAGACCAATCCTCAGCCCTCCCACCTAGCCCGGCCCCGCCGCCTCCGCGGCGCAGAGCTCCGAACGCCGCCCCCGCTGCCGCCGCTCTCGCCGGCCCTCCGGATCCAGCCCGCACCGACGAGAGCCCGAGAGGCGTCGGCGCCCCGGTACAGTACCCGGGCTGAGTTGGATGAGGAGGACCGTGGACGGAGACGAGAACAGTGGACGGAGACGAAGACAGAGGAGGGAGAGGAGGCGGGGAGGAGGCGGCCCGGCCGGAGCAGAGACGGGGCTATCGGAGGCAGCGAGAAGCCGGGCGGCGGATGGGCGCTTTCGGCGCCAGCGGAGAGCGGGACTGGCGGCGCTGGCCGCGGTTCTGCTCGGTGCGCAAGGCTGGCGCCCGGCGACCGGGGGGGCCGCGGCTGGAGTTGCCGTGCAGGTCCCTCTCCTGGCCTGTCCCGGGGATCATCCCTACTGGTAACAGGAGCACTTCTGCTGGTGATAAAGACCACCTGGTCTTTTGTCAGGGGATGTGGCACGAGTGCTGCGGAGAGGCCTTGCATGGGAGAAGCACCTTCCCCAGAGAAAGCTCGGACGTGGCATGGCATCTCCCACCTTCTTTGGACTTTCTGGCGATGTGGCCTCTGTGAGGAGAGCTCTTCTGTGTCCCTCCTCCTGCTCCTCTTACTCAGAGGACCAGGGAACAGCCTGTCACATCTGAACTGGATGTGCTGGAACCAGCATATCTGCAGCAGGTTGACGGGCACTCTGAGGCACAGTCCAAAGGTTCATTCCCTTTCCCATTGCTCTCAACTCAGGAAAAGGACATGAAGGACCACCAGGGAAGGGCGTGGTCA